>NW_027438263.1:0-300000 GCF_000715075.1 Nicotiana tabacum
TACAGCCATAAAACTGCAAATCCGCGCGAGTCCCAAATTTTTGTGTGTTATAGCCTATGCCTTCCGCCTTGGGCCGGATGGATCCGTCGTGGAATCGCCTAATATTTGTCCCGGACATCAAATACGGCATAAGAAACAATTTCCACCCACCCGAAATGACCACATTATATTTTTTGGCATTTTATAGCCATAAAACTGCAAATTCGCTCGAGTCCCAAATTTTGTGTGCGCCCATGCCTTCCGCCTTGGGCCCGGATGGATCCGTCGTGGAATCGCCTAATATTTGTCCCGTACATCAAATACGGCATAAGAAACAATTTGCACCCACTCGAAATGACCACATTATATTTTTTGGCATTTTACAGCCATAAAACTGCAAATCCGCGCGAGTCCCAAATTTTTGTGTGCTATAGCCCATGCTCCGCCTTGGGCCCGGATGGATCCGTCGTGGAATCGTCTAATATTTGTCCCGGACATCAAATACGACGTAAGAAACAATTTGCACCCACTCGAAATGACCACATTATATTTTTTGGCATTTTACAGCCATAAAAGTGCAAATCCGCGCGAGTCCCAAATTTTTGTGTGCTATAGCCCATGCCTTCCGCCTTTGACCGGATGGATCCATCATGGAATCGCCTAATATTTGTCCCAGACATCAAATACGGCATAAGAAACAATTTCCACCCACTCGAAATGACCACATTATATATTTTGGCATTTTACAGCCATAAAACTGCAAATCCACGCGAGTCCCAAATTTTTGTGTGCTATAGCCCATGCCTTCCGCATTGGGCCGGATGGATCCGTCGTGGAATCGCCTAATATTTGTCCCGGACATCAAATACGGCATAAGAAACAATTTCCACCCACTCGAAATGACCACATTATGTTTTTTTGGCATTTTACAGCCATAAAACTGCAAATCCGCGCTAGTCCCAAATATTTGTGTACTATAGCCCATGCCTTCCGCCTTGGGCCGGATGGATCCGTCGTGGAATCACCTAATATCTGTCCCGGACATCAAATACGGCATAAGAAACAATTTCCACCCACTCGAAATGACCACATTATATATTTTGGCATTTTACAGCCATAAAACTGCAAATCCGCGCGAGTCCCAAATTTTTGTGTGTTATAGCCTATGCCTTCCGCCTTGGGCCGGATGGATCCGTCGTGGAATCGCCTAATATCTGTCCTGGACATCAAATACGGCATAAGAAATAATTTCCACCCACTAGAAATGACCACATTATATTTTTTGGCATTTTACAGCCATAAAACTGCAAATCCGCGCGAGTCCCAAATTTTTGTGTGTTATAGCCTATGCCTTCCGCCTTGGGCCGGATGGATCCGTCGTGGAATCGCCTAATATTTGTCCCGGACATCAAATACGGCATAAGAAACAATTTTCACCCACTCGAAATGACCACATTATATATTTTGGCATTTTACAGCCATAAAACTGCAAATCCGCGCGAGTCCCAAATTTTGTGTGCGCCCATGCCTTCCGCCTTGGGCCCGGATGGATCCGTCGTGGAATCGCTTAATATTTGTCCCAGACATCAAATACGGCATAAGAAACAATTTCCACCCACTCGAAATGACCACATTATGTTTTTTGGCATTTTACAGCCATAAAACTGCAAATCCGCGCTAGTCCCAAATATTTGTGTGCTATAGCTCATGCCTTCCGCCTTGGGCCGGATGGATCCGTCGTGGAATCACCTAATATCTGTCACGGACATCAAATACGGTATAAGAAACAATTTCCACCCACTCGAAATGACCACATTATATTTTTTGGCATTTTACAGCCATAAAACTGCAAATCCGCGCGAGTCCCAAATATTTGTGTGCTATAGCCCATGCCTTCCGCCTTTGGCCGGATGGATCCATCATGGAATCGCCTAATATTTGTCCCGGACATCAAATACGGCATAAGAAAAAATTTCCACCCACTCGAAATGACCACATTATATTTTTTGGCATTTTACAGCCATAAAACTGCAAATCCGCGCGAGTCCCAAATTTTTGTGTGCTATAGCCCATGCCTTCCGCCTTTGGCCGGATGGATCCATCATGGAATCGCCTAATATTTGTCCCGGACATCAAATATGGCATAAGAAACAATTTCCACCCACTCGAAATGACCACATTATATATTTTGGCATTTTACAGCCATAAAACTGCAAATCCACGCGAGTCCCAAATTTTTGTGTGCTATAGCCCATGCCTTCCGCATTGGGCCGGATGGATCCGTCGTGGAATCGCCTAATATTTGTCCCGGACATCAAATACGGCATAAGAAACAATTTCCACCCACTCGAAATGACCACATTATGTTTTTTTGGCATTTTACAGCCATAAAACTGCAAATCCGCGCTAGTCCCAAATATTTGTGTACTATAGCCCATGCCTTCCGCCTTGGGCCGGATGGATCCGTCGTGGAATCACCTAATATCTGTCCCGGACATCAAATACGGCATAAGAAACAATTTCCACCCACTCGAAATGACCACATTATATATTTTGGCATTTTACAGCCATAAAACTGCAAATCCGCGCGAGTCCCAAATTTTTGTGTGCTATAGCCCATGCCTTCCGCCTTTGGCCGGATGGATCCATCATGGAATCGCCTAATATTTGTCCCGGACATCAAATACGGCATAAGAAACAATTTCCACCCACTCGAAATGACCACATTATGTTTTTTTGGCATTTTACAGCCATAAAACTGCAAATCCGCGCTAGTCCCAAATATTTGTGTACTATAGCCCATGCCTTCCGCCTTGGGCCGGATGGATCCGTCGTGGAATCACCTAATATCTGTCCCGGACATCAAATACGGCATAAGAAACAATTTCCACCCACTCGAAATGACCACATTATATTTTTTTGGCATTTTACAGCCATAAAACTGCAAATCCGCGCGAGTCCCAAATTTTTGTGTGCTACCATGCCTTCCGCCTTGGGCCCGGATGGATCCGTCGTGGAATCGCCTAATATTTGTCCCGGACATCAAATACGGCATAAGAAACAATTTCCACCCACTCGAAATGACCACATTATATATTTTGGCATTTTACAGCCATAAAACTGCAAATCCGCGCGAGTCCCAAATTTTTGTGTGTTATAGCCTATGCCTTCCGCCTTGGGCCGGATGGATCCGTCGTGGAATCGCCTAATATTTGTCCCGGACATCAAATACGGCATAAGAAACAATTTCCACCCACCCGAAATGACCACATTATATTTTTTGGCATTTTACAGCCATAAAACTGCAAATTCGCGCGAGTCCCAAATTTTGTGTGCGCCCATGCCTTCCGCCTTGGGCCCGGATGGATCCGTCGTGGAATCGCCTAATATTTGTTCCGGACATCAAATACGGCATAAGAAACAATTTCCACCCACTCGAAATGACCACATTATATATTTTGGCATTTTACAGCCATAAAACTGCAAATCCGCGCGAGTCCCAAATTTTTGTGTGTTATAGCCTATGCCTTCCGCCTTGGGCCGGATGGATCCGTCGTGGAATCGCCTAATATTTGTCCCGGACATCAAATACGGCATAAGAAACAATTTCCACCCACCCGAAATGACCACATTATATTTTTTGGCATTTTACAGCCATAAAACTGCAAATTCGCGCGAGTCCCAAATTTTTGTGTGCTATAGCCCATGCCTTCCGCATTGGGCCGGATGGATCCGTCGTGGAATCGCCTAATATTTGTCCCGGACATCAAATACGGCATAAGAAACAATTTCCACCCACTCGAAATGACCACATTATGTTTTTTTGGCATTTTACAGCCATAAAACTGCAAATCCGCGCTAGTCCCAAATATTTGTGTACTATAGCCCATGCCTTCCGCCTTGGGCCGGATGGATCCGTCGTGGAATCACCTAATATCTGTCCCGGACATCAAATACGGCATAAGAAACAATTTCCACCCACTCGAAATGACCACATTATATATTTTGGCATTTTACAGCCATAAAACTGCAAATCCGCGCGAGTCCCAAATTTTTGTGTGCTATAGCCCATGCCTTCCGCCTTTGGCCGGATGGATCCATCATGGAATCGCCTAATATTTGTCCCGGACATCAAATACGGCATAAGAAACAATTTCCACCCACTCGAAATGACCACATTATGTTTTTTTGGCATTTTACAGCCATAAAACTGCAAATCCGCGCTAGTCCCAAATATTTGTGTACTATAGCCCATGCCTTCCGCCTTGGGCCGGATGGATCCGTCGTGGAATCACCTAATATCTGTCCCGGACATCAAATACGGCATAAGAAACAATTTCCACCCACTCGAAATGACCACATTATATATTTTGGCATTTTACAGCCATAAAACTGCAAATCCGCGCGAGTCCCAAATTTTTGTGTGTTATAGCCTATGCCCTCCGCCTTGGGCCGGATGGATCCGTCGTGGAATCGCCTAATATCTGTCCCGGACATCAAATACGGCATAAGAAACAATTTCCACCCACTCGAAATGACCACATTATATTTTTTGGCATTTTACAGCCATAAAACTGCAAATCCGCGCGAGTCCCAAATTTTTGTGTGCTATAGCCCATGCCTTCCGCCTTTGGCCGGATGGATCCATCATGGAATCGCCTAATATTTGTCCCGGACATCAAATACGGCATAAGAAACAATTTCCACCCACTCGAAATGACCACATTATATATTTTGACATTTTACAGCCATAAAACTGCAAATCCGCGCGAGTCCCAAATTTTTGTGTGCTACCATGCCTTCCGCCTTGGGCCCGGATGGATCCATCGTGGAATCGCCTAATATCTTTCCCGGACATCAAATACGGCATAAGAAACAATTTCCACCCATTAGAAATGACCACATTATATATTTTGGCATTTTACAGCCATAAAATTGCAAATCCGCGCGAGTCCCAAATTTTTGTGTGCGCCCATGCCTTCCGCCTTGGGCCCGGATGGATCCGTCGTGGAATCGCCTAATATTTGTCCCAGACATCAAATACGGCATAAGAAACAATTTCCACCCACTCGAAATGACCACATTATGTTTTTTGGAATTTTACAGCCATAAAACTGCAAATCCGCGCTAGTCCCAAATATTTGTGTGCTATAGCTCATGCCTTCCGCCTTGGGCCGGATGGATCCGTCGTGGAATCACCTAATATCTGTCACGGACATCAAATACGGTATAAGAAACAATTTCCACCCACTCGAAATGACCACATTATATTTTTTGGCATTTTACAGCCATAAAACTGCAAATCCGCGCGAGTCCCAAATATTTGTGTGCTATAGCCCATGCCTTCCGCCTTTGGCCGGATGGATCCATCATGGAATCGCCTAATATTTGTCCCGGACATCAAATACGGCATAAGAAAAAATTTCCACCCACTCGAAATGACCACATTATATTTTTTGGCATTTTACAGCCATAAAACTGCAAATCCGCGCGAGTCCCAAATTTTTGTGTGCTATAGCCCATGCCTTCCGCCTTTGGCCGGATGGATCCATCATGGAATCGCCTAATATTTGTCCCGGACATCAAATATGGCATAAGAAACAATTTCCACCCACTCGAAATGACCACATTATATATTTTAGCATTTTACAGCCATAAAACTGCAAATCCGCGCGAGTCCCAAATTTTTGTGTGCTACCATGCCTTCCGCCTTGGGCCCGGATGGATCCGTCGTGGAATCGCCTAATATCTGTCCCGGACATCAAATACGGCATAAGAAACAATTTCCACCCACTAGAAATGACCACATTATATTTTTTGGCATTTTACAGCCATAAAACTGCAAATCCGCGCGAGTCCCAAATTTTTGTGTGTTATAGCCTATGCCTTCCGCCTTGGGCCGGATGGATCCGTCGTGGAATCGCCTAATATCTGTCACGGACATCAAATACGACATTAGAAACAATTTCCACCCACTCAAAATGAACACATTATATTTTTTGGCATTTTACAGCCATAAAACTGCAAATCCGCGCGAGTCCCAAATTTTTGTGTGCTATAGCCCATGCCTTCCGCCTTTGGCCGGATGGATCCGTCGTGGAATCGCCTAATATTTGTCCCAGACATCAAATACGGCATAAGAAACAATTTCCACCCACTCGAAATGACCACATTATATTTTTTGGCATTTTATAGCCATAAAACTGCAAATCCGCGGGAGTCCCAAATTTTTGTGTGCTATAGCCCATGCCTTCCGCCTTTGGCCGGATGGATCCATCATGGAATCGCCTAATATTTGTCCCAGACATCAAATACGGCATAAGAAACAATTTTCACCCACTCGAAATGACCACATTATATATTTTGGCATTTTACAGCCATAAAACTGCAAATCCGCGCGAGTCCCAAATTTTTGTGTGCTACCATGCCTTCCGCCTTGGGCCCGGATGGATCCGTCGTGGAATCGCCTAATATCTGTCCTGGACATCAAATACGGCATAAGAAATAATTTCCACCCACTAGAAATGACCACATTATATTTTTTGGCATTTTACAGCCATAAAACTGCAAATCCGCGCGAGTCCCAAATTTTTGTGTGTTATAGCCTATGCCTTCCGCCTTGGGCCGGATGGATCCGTCGTGGAATCGCCTAATATTTGTCCCGGACATCAAATACGGCATAAGAAACAATTTTCACCCACTCGAAATGACCACATTATATATTTTGGCATTTTACAGCCATAAAACTGCAAATCCGCGCGAGTCCCAAATTTTGTGTGCGCCCATGCCTTCCGCCTTGGGCCCGGATGGATCCGTCGTGGAATCGCTTAATATTTGTCCCAGACATCAAATACGGCATAAGAAACAATTTCCACCCACTCGAAATGACCACATTATGTTTTTTGGCATTTTACAGCCATAAAACTGCAAATCCGCGCTAGTCCCAAATATTTGTGTGCTATAGCTCATGCCTTCCGCCTTGGGCCGGATGGATCCGTCGTGGAATCACCTAATATCTGTCACGGACATCAAATACGGTATAACAAACAATTTCCACCCACTCGAAATGACCACATTATATTTTTTGGCATTTTACAGCCATAAAACTGCAAATCCGCGCGAGTCCCAAATATTTGTGTGCTATAGCCCATGCCTTCCGCCTTTGGCCGGATGGATCCATCATGGAATCGCCTAATATTTGTCCCGGACATCAAATACGGCATAAGAAAAAATTTCCACCCACTCGAAATGACCACATTATATTTTTTGGCATTTTACAGCCATAAAACTGCAAATCCGCGCGAGTCCCAAATTTTTGTGTGCTATAGCCCATGCCTTCCGCCTTTGGCCGGATGGATCCATCATGGAATCGCCTAATATTTGTCCCGGACATCAAATATGGCATAAGAAACAATTTCCACCCACTCGAAATGACCACATTATATATTTTGGCATTTTACAGCCATAAAACTGCAAATCCGCGCGAGTCCCAAATTTTTGTGTGCTACCATGCCTTCCGCCTTGGGCCCGGATGGATCCGTCGTGGAATCGCCTAATATCTGTCCCGGACATCAAATACGGCATAAGAAACAATTTCCACCCACTAGAAATGACCACATTATATTTTTTGGCATTTTACAGCCATAAAACTGCAAATCCGCGCGAGTCCCAAATTTTTGTGTGTTATAGCCCATGCCTTCCGCCTTGGGCCGGATGGATCCGTCGTGGAATCGCCTAATATCTGTCACGGACATCAAATACGACATTAGAAACAATTTCCACCCACTCAAAATGACCACATTATATTTTTTGGCATTTTACAGCCATAAAACTGCAAATCCGCGCGAGTCCCAAATTTTTGTGTGCTATAGCCCATGCCTTCCGCCTTTGGCCGGATGGATCCGTCGTGGAATCGCCTAATATTTGTCCCAGACATCAAATACGGCATAAGAAACAATTTCCACCCACTCGAAATGACCACATTATATTTTTTGGCATTTTACAGCCATAAAACTGCAAATCCGCGCGAGTCCCAAATTTTTGTGTGCTATAGCCCATGCCTTCCGCCTTTGGCCGGATGGATCCATCATGGAATCGCCTAATATTTGTCCCAGACATCAAATACGGCATAAGAAACAATTTTCACCCACTCGAAATGACCACATTATATATTTTGGCATTTTACAGCCATAAAACTGCAAATCCGCGCGAGTCCCAAATTTTTGTGTGCTACCATGCCTTCCGCCTTGGGCCCGGATGGATCCGTCGTGGAATCGCCTAATATCTGTCCCGGACATCAAATACGGCATAAGAAATAATTTCCACCCACTAGAAATGACCACATTATATTTTTTGGCATTTTACAGCCATAAAACTGCAAATCCGCGCGAGTCCCAAATTTTTGTGTGTTATAGCCTATGCCTTCCGCCTTGGGCCGGATGGATCCGTCGTGGAATCGCCTAATATTTGTCCCGGACATCAAATACGGCATAAGAAACAATTTTCACTCACTCGAAATGACCACATTATATATTTTGGCATTTTACAGCCATAAAACTGCAAATCCGCGCGAGTCCCAAATTTTGTGTGCGCCCATGCCTTCCGCCTTGGGCCCGGATGGATCCGTCGTGGAATCGCCTAATATTTGTCCCAGACATCAAATACGGCATAAGAAACAATTTCCACCCACTCGAAATGACCACATTATGCTTTTTGGCATTTTACAGCCATAAAACTGCAAATCCGCGCTAGTCCCAAATATTTGTGTGCTATAGCTCATGCCTTCCGCCTTGGGCCGGATGGATCCGTCGTGGAATCACCTAATATCTGTCACGGACATCAAATACGGTATAAGAAACAATTTCCACCCACTCGAAATGACCACATTATATTTTTTGGCATTTTACAGCCATAAAACTGCAAATCCGCGCGAGTCCCAAATTTTTGTGTGCTATAGCCCATGCCTTCCGCCTTTGGCCGGATGGATCCATCATGGAATCGCCTAATATTTGTCCCGGACATCAAATACGGCATAAGAAACAATTTCGACCCACTCGAAATGACCACATTATATATTTTGGCATTTTACAGCCATAAAACTGCAAATCCGCGCGAGTCCCAAATTTTTGTGTGCGCCCATGCCTTCCGCCTTGGGCCCGGATGGATCCGTCGTGGAATCGCCTAATATTTGTC
Organism: Nicotiana tabacum; assembly: GCF_000715075.1. Taxonomy (NCBI): domain Eukaryota; kingdom Viridiplantae; phylum Streptophyta; class Magnoliopsida; order Solanales; family Solanaceae; genus Nicotiana; species Nicotiana tabacum. The sequence goes on from NW_027438263.1 coordinate 9,172, forward strand.
CCAGACATCAAATACGGCATAAGAAACAATTTCCACCGACTCGAAATGACCACATTATGTTTTTTGGCATTTTACAGCCATAAAACTGCAAATCCGCGCTAGTCCCAAATATTTGTGTGCTATAGCTCATGCCTTCCGCCTTGGGCCGGATGGATCCGTCGTGGAATCACCTAATATCTGTCACGGACATCAAATACGGTATAAGAAACAATTTCCACCCACTCGAAATGACCTCATTATATTTTTTGGCATTTTACAGCCATAAAACTGCAAATCCGCGCGAGTCCCAAATATTTGTGTGCTATAGCCCATGCCTTCCGCCTTTGGCCGGATGGATCCATCATGGAATCGCCTAATATTTGTCCCGGACATCAAATACGGCATAAGAAAAAATTTCCACCCACTCGAAATGACCACATTATATTTTTTGGCATTTTACAGCCATAAAACTGCAAATCCGCGCGAGTCCCAAATTTTTGTGTGCTATAGCCCATGCCTTCCGCCTTTGGCCGGATGGATCCATCATGGAATCGCCTAATATTTGTCCCGGACATCAAATATGGCATAAGAAACAATTTCCACCCACTCGAAATGACCACATTATATTTTTTGGCATTTTACAGCCATAAAACTGCAAATCCGCGCGAGTCCCAAATTTTTGTGTGCTACCATGCCTTCCGCCTTGGGCCCGGATGGATCCGTCGTGGAATCGCCTAATATCTGTCCCGGACATCAAATACGGCATAAGAAACAATTTCCACCCACTAGAAATGACCACATTATATTTTTTGGCATTTTACAGCCATAAAACTGCAAATCCGCGCGAGTCCCAAATTTTTGTGTGTTATAGCCTATGCCTTCCGCCTTGGGCCGGATGGATCCGTCGTGGAATCGCCTAATATCTGTCACGGACATCAAATACGACATTAGAAACAATTTCCACCCACTCAAAATGAACACATTATATTTTTTGGCATTTTACAGCCATAAAACTGCAAATCCGCGCGAGTCCCAAATTTTTGTGTGCTATAGCCCATGCCTTCCGCCTTTGGCCGGATGGATCCGTCGTGGAATCGCCTAATATTTGTCCCAGACATCAAATACGGCATAAGAAACAATTTCCACCCACTCGAAATGACCACATTATATTTTTTGGCATTTTATAGCCATAAAACTGCAAATCCGCGGGAGTCCCAAATTTTTGTGTGCTATAGCCCATGCCTTCCGCCTTTGGCCGGATGGATCCATCATGGAATCGCCTAATATTTGTCCCAGACATCAAATACGGCATAAGAAACAATTTTCACCCACTCGAAATGACCACATTATATATTTTGGCATTTTACAGCCATAAAACTGCAAATCCGCGCGAGTCCCAAATTTTTGTGTGCTACCATGCCTTCCGCCTTGGGCCCGGATGGATCCGTCGTGGAATCGCCTAATATCTGTCCTGGACATCAAATACGGCATAAGAAATAATTTCCACCCACTAGAAATGACCACATTATATTTTTTGGCATTTTACAGCCATAAAACTGCAAATCCGCGCGAGTCCCAAATTTTTGTGTGTTATAGCCTATGCCTTCCGCCTTGGGCCGGATGGATCCGTCGTGGAATCGCCTAATATTTGTCCCGGACATCAAATACGGCATAAGAAACAATTTTCACCCACTCGAAATGACCACATTATATATTTTGGCATTTTACAGCCATAAAACTGCAAATCCGCGCGAGTCCCAAATTTTGTGTGCGCCCATGCCTTCCGCCTTGGGCCCGGATGGATCCGTCGTGGAATCGCTTAATATTTGTCCCAGACATCAAATACGGCATAAGAAACAATTTCCACCCACTCGAAATGACCACATTATGTTTTTTGGCATTTTACAGCCATAAAACTGCAAATCCGCGCTAGTCCCAAATATTTGTGTGCTATAGCTCATGCCTTCCGCCTTGGGCCGGATGGATCCGTCGTGGAATCACCTAATATCTGTCACGGACATCAAATACGGTATAACAAACAATTTCCACCCACTCGAAATGACCACATTATATTTTTTGGCATTTTACAGCCATAAAACTGCAAATCCGCGCGAGTCCCAAATATTTGTGTGCTATAGCCCATGCCTTCCGCCTTTGGCCGGATGGATCCATCATGGAATCGCCTAATATTTGTCCCGGACATCAAATACGGCATAAGAAAAAATTTCCACCCACTCGAAATGACCACATTATATTTTTTGGCATTTTACAGCCATAAAACTGCAAATCCGCGCGAGTCCCAAATTTTTGTGTGCTATAGCCCATGCCTTCCGCCTTTGGCCGGATGGATCCATCATGGAATCGCCTAATATTTGTCCCGGACATCAAATATGGCATAAGAAACAATTTCCACCCACTCGAAATGACCACATTATATATTTTGGCATTTTACAGCCATAAAACTGCAAATCCGCGCGAGTCCCAAATTTTTGTGTGCTACCATGCCTTCCGCCTTGGGCCCGGATGGATCCGTCGTGGAATCGCCTAATATCTGTCCCGGACATCAAATACGGCATAAGAAACAATTTCCACCCACTAGAAATGACCACATTATATTTTTTGGCATTTTACAGCCATAAAACTGCAAATCCGCGCGAGTCCCAAATTTTTGTGTGTTATAGCCCATGCCTTCCGCCTTGGGCCGGATGGATCCGTCGTGGAATCGCCTAATATCTGTCACGGACATCAAATACGACATTAGAAACAATTTCCACCCACTCAAAATGACCACATTATATTTTTTGGCATTTTACAGCCATAAAACTGCAAATCCGCGCGAGTCCCAAATTTTTGTGTGCTATAGCCCATGCCTTCCGCCTTTGGCCGGATGGATCCGTCGTGGAATCGCCTAATATTTGTCCCAGACATCAAATACGGCATAAGAAACAATTTCCACCCACTCGAAATGACCACATTATATTTTTTGGCATTTTACAGCCATAAAACTGCAAATCCGCGCGAGTCCCAAATTTTTGTGTGCTATAGCCCATGCCTTCCGCCTTTGGCCGGATGGATCCATCATGGAATCGCCTAATATTTGTCCCAGACATCAAATACGGCATAAGAAACAATTTTCACCCACTCGAAATGACCACATTATATATTTTGGCATTTTACAGCCATAAAACTGCAAATCCGCGCGAGTCCCAAATTTTTGTGTGCTACCATGCCTTCCGCCTTGGGCCCGGATGGATCCGTCGTGGAATCGCCTAATATCTGTCCCGGACATCAAATACGGCATAAGAAATAATTTCCACCCACTAGAAATGACCACATTATATTTTTTGGCATTTTACAGCCATAAAACTGCAAATCCGCGCGAGTCCCAAATTTTTGTGTGTTATAGCCTATGCCTTCCGCCTTGGGCCGGATGGATCCGTCGTGGAATCGCCTAATATTTGTCCCGGACATCAAATACGGCATAAGAAACAATTTTCACTCACTCGAAATGACCACATTATATATTTTGGCATTTTACAGCCATAAAACTGCAAATCCGCGCGAGTCCCAAATTTTGTGTGCGCCCATGCCTTCCGCCTTGGGCCCGGATGGATCCGTCGTGGAATCGCCTAATATTTGTCCCAGACATCAAATACGGCATAAGAAACAATTTCCACCCACTCGAAATGACCACATTATGCTTTTTGGCATTTTACAGCCATAAAACTGCAAATCCGCGCTAGTCCCAAATATTTGTGTGCTATAGCTCATGCCTTCCGCCTTGGGCCGGATGGATCCGTCGTGGAATCACCTAATATCTGTCACGGACATCAAATACGGTATAAGAAACAATTTCCACCCACTCGAAATGACCACATTATATTTTTTGGCATTTTACAGCCATAAAACTGCAAATCCGCGCGAGTCCCAAATTTTTGTGTGCTATAGCCCATGCCTTCCGCCTTTGGCCGGATGGATCCATCATGGAATCGCCTAATATTTGTCCCGGACATCAAATACGGCATAAGAAACAATTTCGACCCACTCGAAATGACCACATTATATATTTTGGCATTTTACAGCCATAAAACTGCAAATCCGCGCGAGTCCCAAATTTTTGTGTGCGCCCATGCCTTCCGCCTTGGGCCCGGATGGATCCGTCGTGGAATCGCCTAATATTTGTCCCAGACATCAAATACGGCATAAGAAACAATTTCCACCGACTCGAAATGACCACATTATGTTTTTTGGCATTTTACAGCCATAAAACTGCAAATCCGCGCTAGTCCCAAATATTTGTGTGCTATAGCTCATGCCTTCCGCCTTGGGCCGGATGGATCCGTCGTGGAATCACCTAATATCTGTCACGGACATCAAATACGGTATAAGAAACAATTTCCACCCACTCGAAATGACCTCATTATATTTTTTGGCATTTTACAGCCATAAAACTGCAAATCCGCGCGAGTCCCAAATATTTGTGTGCTATAGCCCATGCCTTCCGCCTTTGGCCGGATGGATCCATCATGGAATCGCCTAATATTTGTCCCGGACATCAAATACGGCATAAGAAAAAATTTCCACCCACTCGAAATGACCACATTATATTTTTTGGCATTTTACAGCCATAAAACTGCAAATCCGCGCGAGTCCCAAATTTTTGTGTGCTATAGCCCATGCCTTCCGCCTTTGGCCGGATGGATCCATCATGGAATCGCCTAATATTTGTCCCGGACATCAAATATGGCATAAGAAACAATTTCCACCCACTCGAAATGACCACATTATATTTTTTGGCATTTTACAGCCATAAAACTGCAAATCCGCGCGAGTCCCAAATTTTTGTGTGCTACCATGCCTTCCGCCTTGGGCCCGGATGGATCCGTCGTGGAATCGCCTAATATCTGTCCCGGACATCAAATACGGCATAAGAAACAATTTCCACCCACTAGAAATGACCACATTATATTTTTTGGCATTTTACAGCCATAAAACTGCAAATCCGCGCGAGTCCCAAATTTTTGTGTGTTATAGCCTATGCCTTCCGCCTTGGGCCGGATGGATCCGTCGTGGAATCGCCTAATATCTGTCACGGACATCAAATACGGCATAAGAAACAATTTCCACCCACTCAAAATGACCACATTATATTTTTTGGCATTTTACAGCCATAAAACTGCAAATCCGCGCGAGTCCCAAATTTTTGTGTGCTATAGCCCATGCCTTCCGCCTTTGGCCGGATGGATCCATCATGGAATCGTCTAATATTTGTCCCGGACATCAAATACGGCATAAGAAACAATTTCCACCCACTCGAAATGACCACATTATATATTTTGGCATTTTACAGCCATAAAACTGCAAATCCGCGCGAGTCCCAAATTTTTGTGTGCTACCATGCCTTCCGCCTTGGGCCCGGATGGATCCGTCGTGGAATCGCCTAATATCTGTCCCGGACATCAAATACGGCATAAGAAATAATTTCCACCCACTAGAAATGACCACATTATATTTTTTGGCATTTTACAGCCATAAAACTGCAAATCCGCGCGAGTTCCAAATTTTTGTGTGTTATAGCCTATGCCTTCCGCCTTGGGCCGGATGGATCCGTCGTGGAATCGCCTAATATTTGTCCCGGACATCAAATACGGCATAAGAAACAATTTTCACCCACTCGAAATGACCACATTATATATTTTGGCATTTTACAGCCATAAAACTGCAAATCCGCGCGAGTCCCAAATTTTGTGTGCGCCCATGCCTTCCGCCTTGGGCCCGGATGGATCCGTCGTGGAATCGCTTAATATTTGTCCCAGACATCAAATACGGCATAAGAAACAATTTCCACCCACTCGAAATGACCACATTATGTTTTTTGGCATTTTACAGCCATAAAACTGCAAATCCGCGCTAGTCCCAAATATTTGTGTGCTATAGCTCATGCCTTCCGCCTTGGGCCGGATGGATCCGTCGTGGAATCACCTAATATCTGTCACGGACATCAAATACGGTATAACAAACAATTTCCACCCACTCGAAATGACCACATTATATTTTTTGGCATTTTACAGCCATAAAACTGCAAATCCGCGCGAGTCCCAAATATTTGTGTGCTATAGCCCATGCCTTCCGCCTTTGGCCGGATGGATCCATCATGGAATCGCCTAATATTTGTCCCGGACATCAAATACGGCATAAGAAAAAATTTCCACCCACTCGAAATGACCACATTATATTTTTTGGCATTTTACAGCCATAAAACTGCAAATCCGCGCGAGTCCCAAATTTTTGTGTGCTATAGCCCATGCCTTCCGCCTTTGGCCGGATGGATCCATCATGGAATCGCCTAATATTTGTCCCGGACATCAAATATGGCATAAGAAACAATTTCCACCCACTCGAAATGACCACATTATATATTTTGGCATTTTACAGCCATAAAACTGCAAATCCGCGCGAGTCCCAAATTTTTGTGTGCTACCATGCCTTCCGCCTTGGGCCCGGATGGATCCGTCGTGGAATCGCCTAATATCTGTCCCGGACATCAAATACGGCATAAGAAACAATTTCCACCCACTAGAAATGACCACATTATATTTTTTGGCATTTTACAGCCATAAAACTGCAAATCCGCGCGAGTCCCAAATTTTTGTGTGTTATAGCCCATGCCTTCCGCCTTGGGCCGGATGGATCCGTCGTGGAATCGCCTAATATCTGTCACGGACATCAAATACGACATTAGAAACAATTTCCACCCACTCAAAATGACCACATTATATTTTTTGGCATTTTACAGCCATAAAACTGCAAATCCGCGCGAGTCCCAAATTTTTGTGTGCTATAGCCCATGCCTTCCGCCTTTGGCCGGATGGATCCGTCGTGGAATCGCCTAATATTTGTCCCAGACATCAAATACGGCATAAGAAACAATTTCCACCCACTCGAAATGACCACATTATATTTTTTGGCATTTTACAGCCATAAAACTGCAAATCCGCGCGAGTCCCAAATTTTTGTGTGCTATAGCCCATGCCTTCCGCCTTTGGCCGGATGGATCCATCATGGAATCGCCTAATATTTGTCCCAGACATCAAATACGGCATAAGAAACAATTTTCACCCACTCGAAATGACCACATTATATATTTTGGCATTTTACAGCCATAAAACTGCAAATCCGCGCGAGTCCCAAATTTTTGTGTGCTACCATGCCTTCCGCCTTGGGCCCGGATGGATCCGTCGTGGAATCGCCTAATATCTGTCCCGGACATCAAATACGGCATAAGAAATAATTTCCACCCACTAGAAATGACCACATTATATTTTTTGGCATTTTACAGCCATAAAACTGCAAATCCGCGCGAGTCCCAAATTTTTGTGTGTTATAGCCTATGCCTTCCGCCTTGGGCCGGATGGATCCGTCGTGGAATCGCCTAATATTTGTCCCGGACATCAAATACGGCATAAGAAACAATTTTCACTCACTCGAAATGACCACATTATATATTTTGGCATTTTACAGCCATAAAACTGCAAATCCGCGCGAGTCCCAAATTTTGTGTGCGCCCATGCCTTCCGCCTTGGGCCCGGATGGATCCGTCGTGGAATCGCCTAATATTTGTCCCAGACATCAAATACGGCATAAGAAACAATTTCCACCCACTCGAAATGACCACATTATGCTTTTTGGCATTTTACAGCCATAAAACTGCAAATCCGCGCTAGTCCCAAATATTTGTGTGCTATAGCTCATGCCTTCCGCCTTGGGCCGGATGGATCCGTCGTGGAATCACCTAATATCTGTCACGGACATCAAATACGGTATAAGAAACAATTTCCACCCACTCGAAATGACCACATTATATTTTTTGGCATTTTACAGCCATAAAACTGCAAATCCGCGCGAGTCCCAAATTTTTGTGTGCTATAGCCCATGCCTTCCGCCTTTGGCCGGATGGATCCATCATGGAATCGCCTAATATTTGTCCCGGACATCAAATACGGCATAAGAAACAATTTCGACCCACTCGAAATGACCACATTATATATTTTGGCATTTTACAGCCATAAAACTGCAAATCCGCGCGAGTCCCAAATTTTTGTGTGCGCCCATGCCTTCCGCCTTGGGCCCGGATGGATCCGTCGTGGAATCGCCTAATATTTGTCCCAGACATCAAATACGGCATAAGAAACAATTTCCACCGACTCGAAATGACCACATTATGTTTTTTGGCATTTTACAGCCATAAAACTGCAAATCCGCGCTAGTCCCAAATATTTGTGTGCTATAGCTCATGCCTTCCGCCTTGGGCCGGATGGATCCGTCGTGGAATCACCTAATATCTGTCACGGACATCAAATACGGTATAAGAAACAATTTCCACCCACTCGAAATGACCTCATTATATTTTTTGGCATTTTACAGCCATAAAACTGCAAATCCGCGCGAGTCCCAAATATTTGTGTGCTATAGCCCATGCCTTCCGCCTTTGGCCGGATGGATCCATCATGGAATCGCCTAATATTTGTCCCGGACATCAAATACGGCATAAGAAAAAATTTCCACCCACTCGAAATGACCACATTATATTTTTTGGCATTTTACAGCCATAAAACTGCAAATCCGCGCGAGTCCCAAATTTTTGTGTGCTATAGCCCATGCCTTCCGCCTTTGGCCGGATGGATCCATCATGGAATCGCCTAATATTTGTCCCGGACATCAAATATGGCATAAGAAACAATTTCCACCCACTCGAAATGACCACATTATATTTTTTGGCATTTTACAGCCATAAAACTGCAAATCCGCGCGAGTCCCAAATTTTTGTGTGCTACCATGCCTTCCGCCTTGGGCCCGGATGGATCCGTCGTGGAATCGCCTAATATCTGTCCCGGACATCAAATACGGCATAAGAAACAATTTCCACCCACTAGAAATGACCACATTATATTTTTTGGCATTTTACAGCCATAAAACTGCAAATCCGCGCGAGTCCCAAATTTTTGTGTGTTATAGCCTATGCCTTCCGCCTTGGGCCGGATGGATCCGTCGTGGAATCGCCTAATATCTGTCACGGACATCAAATACGGCATAAGAAACAATTTCCACCCACTCAAAATGACCACATTATATTTTTTGGCATTTTACAGCCATAAAACTGCAAATCCGCGCGAGTCCCAAATTTTTGTGTGCTATAGCCCATGCCTTCCGCCTTTGGCCGGATGGATCCATCATGGAATCGTCTAATATTTGTCCCGGACATCAAATACGGCATAAGAAACAATTTCCACCCACTCGAAATGACCACATTATATATTTTGGCATTTTACAGCCATAAAACTGCAAATCCGCGCGAGTCCCAAATTTTTGTGTGCTACCATGCCTTCCGCCTTGGGCCCGGATGGATCCGTCGTGGAATCGCCTAATATCTGTCCCGGACATCAAATACGGCATAAGAAATAATTTCCACCCACTAGAAATGACCACATTATATTTTTTGGCATTTTACAGCCATAAAACTGCAAATCCGCGCGAGTTCCAAATTTTTGTGTGTTATAGCCTATGCCTTCCGCCTTGGGCCGGATGGATCCGTCGTGGAATCGCCTAATATCTGTCACGGACATCAAATACGGCATAAGAAACAATTTCCACCCACTCGAAATGACCACATTATATTTTTTGGCATTTTACAGCCATAAAACTGCAAATCCGTGCGAGTCCCAAATTTTTGTGTGCTATAGCCCATGCCTTCCGCCTTTGGCCAGATGGATCCGTCGTGGAATCGCCTAATATTTGTCCCAGACATCAAATACGGCATAAGAAACAATTTCCACCCACTCGAAATGACCACATTATATTTTTTGGCATTTTACAGCCATAAAACTGCAAATCCGCGCGAGTCCCAAATTTTTGTGTGCTATAGCCCATGCCTTCCGCCTTTGGCCGGATGGATCCATCATGGAATCGCCTAATATTTGTTCCAGACATCAAATACGGCATAAGAAACAATTTTCACCCACTCGAAATGACCACATTATATATTTTGGCATTTTACAGCCATAAAACTGCAAATCCGCGCGAGTCCCAAATTTTTGTGTGCTACCATGCCTTCCGCCTTGGGCCCGGATGGATCCGTCGTGGAATCGCCTAATATCTGTCCCGGACATCAAATACGGCATAAGAAACAATTTCCACCCACTAGAAATGACCACATTATATTTTTTGGCATTTTACAGCCATAAAACTGCAAATCCGCGCGAGTTCCAAATTTTTGTGTGTTATAGCCTATGCCTTCCGCCTTGGGCCGGATGGATCCGTCGTGGAATCGCCTAATATCTGTCACGGACATCAAATACGGCATAAGAAACAATTTCCACCCACTCGAAATGACCACATTATATTTTTTGGCATTTTACAGCCATAAAACTGCAAATCCGCGCGAGTCCCAAATTTTTGTGTGCTATAGCCCATGCCTTCCGCCTTTGGCCGGATGGATCCATCATGGAATCGCCTAATATTTGTCCCGGACATCAAATATGGCATAAGAAACAATTTCCACCCACTCGAAATGACCACATTATATTTTTTGGCATTTTACAGCCATAAAACTGCAAATCCGCGCGAGTCCCAAATTTTTGTGTGCTACCATGCCTTCCGCCTTGGGCCCGGATGGATCCGTCGTGGAATCGCCTAATATCTGTCCCGGACATCAAATACGGCATAAGAAACAATTTCCACCCACTAGAAATGACCACATTATATTTTTTGGCATTTTACAGCCATAAAACTGCAAATCCGCGCGAGTCCCAAATTTTTGTGTGTTATAGCCTATGCCTTCCGCCTTGGGCCGGATGGATCCGTCGTGGAATCGCCTAATATCTGTCACGGACATCAAATACGGCATAAGAAACAATTTCCACCCACTCAAAATGACCACATTATATTTTTTGGCATTTTACAGCCATAAAACTGCAAATCCGCGCGAGTCCCAAATTTTTGTGTGCTATAGCCCATGCCTTCCGCCTTTGGCCGGATGGATCCATCATGGAATCGTCTAATATTTGTCCCGGACATCAAATACGGCATAAGAAACAATTTCCACCCACTCGAAATGACCACATTATATATTTTGGCATTTTACAGCCATAAAACTGCAAATCCGCGCGAGTCCCAAATTTTTGTGTGCTACCATGCCTTCCGCCTTGGGCCCGGATGGATCCGTCGTGGAATCGCCTAATATCTGTCCCGGACATCAAATACGGCATAAGAAATAATTTCCACCCACTAGAAATGACCACATTATATTTTTTGGCATTTTACAGCCATAAAACTGCAAATCCGCGCGAGTTCCAAATTTTTGTGTGTTATAGCCTATGCCTTCCGCCTTGGGCCGGATGGATCCGTCGTGGAATCGCCTAATATCTGTCACGGACATCAAATACGGCATAAGAAACAATTTCCACCCACTCGAAATGACCACATTATATTTTTTGGCATTTTACAGCCATAAAACTGCAAATCCGTGCGAGTCCCAAATTTTTGTGTGCTATAGCCCATGCCTTCCGCCTTTGGCCAGATGGATCCGTCGTGGAATCGCCTAATATTTGTCCCAGACATCAAATACGGCATAAGAAACAATTTCCACCCACTCGAAATGACCACATTATATTTTTTGGCATTTTACAGCCATAAAACTGCAAATCCGCGCGAGTCCCAAATTTTTGTGTGCTATAGCCCATGCCTTCCGCCTTTGGCCGGATGGATCCATCATGGAATCGCCTAATATTTGTTCCAGACATCAAATACGGCATAAGAAACAATTTTCACCCACTCGAAATGACCACATTATATATTTTGGCATTTTACAGCCATAAAACTGCAAATCCGCGCGAGTCCCAAATTTTTGTGTGCTACCATGCCTTCCGCCTTGGGCCCGGATGGATCCGTCGTGGAATCGCCTAATATATGTCCCGGACATCAAATACGGCATAAGAAACAATTTCCACCCACTAGAAATGACCACATTATATTTTTTGGCATTTTACAGCCATAAAACTGCAAATCCGCGCGAGTCCCAAATATTTGTGTGCTATAGCCCATGCCTTCCGCCTTTGGCCGGATGGATCCATCATGGAATCGCCTAATATTTGTCCCGAACATTAAATACGACATTAGAAAAAATTTCCACCCACTCGAAATGACCACATTATATTTTTTGGCATTTTACAGCCATAAAACTGCAAATCCGCGCGAGTCCCAAATTTTTGTGTGCTACCATGCCTTCCGCCTTGGGCCCGGATGGATCCGTCGTGGAATCGCCTAATATTTGTCCCAGACATCAAATACGGCATAAGAAACAATTTCCACCCACTCGAAATGACCACATTATGTTTTTTGGCATTTTACAGCCATAAAACTGCAAATCCGCGCTAGTCCCAAATATTTGTGTGCTATAGCTCATGCCTTCCGCCTTGGGCCGGATGGATCCGTCGTGGAATCGCCTAATATCGTTCACGGACATCAAATACGGTATAAGAAACAATTTCCACCCACTCAAAATGACCACATTATATTTTTTGGCATTTTACAGCCATAAAACTGCAAATCCGCGCGAGTCCCAAATTTTTGTGTGCTATAGCCCATGCCTTCCGCCTTTGGCCGGATGGATCCATCATGGAATCGCCTAATATTTGTCTCGGACATCAAATACGGCATAAGAAACAATTTCCACCCACTCGAAATGACCACATTATATATTTTGGCATTTTACAGCCATAAAACTGCAAATCCGCGCGAGTCCCAAATTTTTGTGTGCTATAGCCCATGCCTTCCGCCTTTGGCCGGATGGATCCATCATGGAATCGTCTAATATTTGTCCCGGACATCAAATACGGCATAAGAAACAATTTCCACCCACTCGAAATGACCACATTATATATTTTGGCATTTTACAGCCATAAAACTGCAAATCCGCGCGAGTCCCAAATTTTTGTGTGCTACCATGCCTTCCGCCTTGGGCCCGGATGGATCCGTCGTGGAATCGCCTAATATCTGTTCCGGACATCAAATACGGCATAAGAAACAATTTCCACCCACTAGAAATGACCACATTATATTTTTTGGCATTTTACAGCCATAAAACTGCAAATCCGCGCGAGTCCCAAATTTTTGTGTGCTACCATGCCTTCCGCCTTGGGCCCGGATGGATCCGTCGTGGAATCGCCTAATATCTGTCCCGGACATCAAATACGGCATAAGAAACAATTTCCACCCACTAGAAATGACCACATTATATTTTTTGGCATTTTACAGCCATAAAACTGCAAATCCGCGCGAGTCCCAAATATTTGTGTGCTATAGCCCATGCCTTCCGCCTTTGGCCGGATGGATCCATCATGGAATCGCCTAATATTTGTCCCGAACATTAAATACGACATTAGAAAAAATTTCCACCCACTCGAAATGACCACATTATATTTTTTGGCATTTTACAGCCATAAAACTGCAAATCCGCGCGAGTCCCAAATTTTTGTGTGCTACCATGCCTTCCGCCTTGGGCCCGGATGGATCCGTCGTGGAATCGCCTAATATTTGTCCCAGACATCAAATACGGCATAAGAAACAATTTCCACCCACTCGAAATGACCACATTATGTTTTTTGGCATTTTACAGCCATAAAACTGCAAATCCGCGCTAGTCCCAAATATTTGTGTGCTATAGCTCATGCCTTCCGCCTTGGGCCGGATGGATCCGTCGTGGAATCGCCTAATATCTGTCACGGACATCAAATACGGTATAAGAAACAATTTCCACCCACTCGAAATGACCACTTTATATTTTTTGGCATTTTACAGCCATAAAACTGCAAATCCGCGCGAGTCCCAAATTTTTGTGTGCTATAGCCCCTGACTTCCGCCTTTGGCCGGATGGATCCATCATGGAATCGCCTAATATTTGTCCGGGACATCAAATACGGCATAAGAAACAATTTCGACCCACTCGAAATGACCACATTATATATTTTGGCATTTTACAGCCATAAAACTGCAAATCCGCGCGAGTCCCAAATTTTTGTGTGCTACCATGCCTTCCGCCTTGGGACCGGATGGATCCGTCGTGGAATCGCCTAATATTTGTCCCAGACATCAAATACGGCATAAGAAACAATTTCCACCCACTCGAAATGACCACATTATGTTTTTTGGCATTTTACAGCCATAAAACTGCAAATCCGCGCTAGTCCCAAATATTTGTGTGCTATAGCTCATGCCTTCCGCCTTGGGCCGGATGGATCCGTCGTGGAATCGCCTAATATCGTTCACGGACATCAAATACGGTATAAGAAACAATTTCCACCCACTCAAAATGACCACATTATATTTTTTGGCATTTTACAGCCATAAAACTGCAAATCCGCGCGAGTCCCAAATTTTTGTGTGCTATAGCCCATGCCTTCCGCCTTTGGCCGGATGGATCCATCATGGAATCGCCTAATATTTGTCTCGGACATCAAATACGGCATAAGAAACAATTTCCACCCACTCGAAATGACCACATTATATATTTTGGCATTTTACAGCCATAAAACTGCAAATCCGCGCGAGTCCCAAATTTTTGTGTGCTATAGCCCATGCCTTCCGCCTTTGGCCGGATGGATCCATCATGGAATCGTCTAATATTTGTCCCGGACATCAAATACGGCATAAGAAACAATTTCCACCCACTCGAAATGACCACATTATATATTTTGGCATTTTACAGCCATAAAACTGCAAATCCGCGCGAGTCCCAAATTTTTGTGTGCTACCATGCCTTCCGCCTTGGGCCCGGATGGATCCGTCGTGGAATCGCCTAATATCTGTCCCGGACATCAAATACGGCATAAGAAACAATTTCCACCCACTAGAAATGACCACATTATATTTTTTGGCATTTCACAGCCATAAAACTGCAAATCCGCGTGAGTCCCAAATTTTTGTGTGTTATAGCCTATGCCTTCCGCCTTGGGCCGGATGGATCCGTCGTGGAATCGCCTAATATCTGTCACGGACATCAAATACGGCATAAGAAACAATTTCCACCCACTCGAAATGACCACATTATATTTTTTGGCATTTTACAGCCATAAAACTGCAAATCCGTGCGAGTCCCAAATTTTTGTGTGCTATAGCCCATGCCTTCCGCCTTTGGCCAGATGGATCCGTCGTGGAATCGCCTAATATTTGTCCCAGACATCAAATACGGCATAAGAAACAATTTCCACCCACTCGAAATGACCACATTATATTTTTTGGCATTTTACAGCCATAAAACTGCAAATCCGCGCGAGTCCCAAATTTTTGTGTGCTATAGCCCATGCCTTCCGCCTTTGGCCGGATGGATCCATCATGGAATCGCCTAATATTTGTTCCAGACATCAAATACGGCATAAGAAACAATTTTCACCCACTCGAAATGACCACATTATATATTTTGGCATTTTACAGCCATAAAACTGCAAATCCGCGCGAGTCCCAAATTTTTGTGTGCTACCATGCCTTCCGCCTTGGGCCCGGATGGATCCGTCGTGGAATCGCCTAATATCTGTCCCGGACATCAAATACGGCATAAGAAACAATTTCCACC
Organism: Nicotiana tabacum; assembly: GCF_000715075.1. Taxonomy (NCBI): domain Eukaryota; kingdom Viridiplantae; phylum Streptophyta; class Magnoliopsida; order Solanales; family Solanaceae; genus Nicotiana; species Nicotiana tabacum. The sequence continues at coordinate 24,776 of NW_027438263.1, forward strand.
CACTAGAAATGACCACATTATATTTTTTGGCATTTTACAGCCATAAAACTGCAAATCCGCGCGAGTCCCAAATATTTGTGTGCTATAGCCCATGCCTTCCGCCTTTGGCCGGATGGATCCATCATGGAATCGCCTAATATTTGTCCCGAACATTAAATACGACATTAGAAAAAATTTCCACCCACTCGAAATGACCACATTATATTTTTTGGCATTTTACAGCCATAAAACTGCAAATCCGCGCGAGTCCCAAATTTTTGTGTGCTACCATGCCTTCCGCCTTGGGCCCGGATGGATCCGTCGTGGAATCGCCTAATATCTGTCCCGGACATCAAATACGGCATAAGAAACAATTTCCACCCACTAGAAATGACCACATTATATTTTTTGGCATTTCACAGCCATAAAACTGCAAATCCGCTGCGAGTCCCAAATTTTTGTGTGCTATAGCCCATGCCTTCCGCCTTTGGCCAGATGGATCCGTCGTGGAATCGCCTAATATTTGTCCCAGACATCAAATACGGCATAAGAAACAATTTCCACCCACTCGAAATGACCACATTATATTTTTTGGCATTTTACAGCCATAAAACTGCAAATCCGCGCGAGTCCCAAATTTTTGTGTGCTATAGCCCATGCCTTCCGCCTTTGGCCGGATGGATCCATCATGGAATCGCCTAATATTTGTTCCAGACATCAAATACGGCATAAGAAACAATTTTCACCCACTCGAAATGACCACATTATATATTTTGGCATTTTACAGCCATAAAACTGCAAATCCGCGCGAGTCCCAAATTTTTGTGTGCTACCATGCCTTCCGCCTTGGGCCCGGATGGATCCGTCGTGGAATCGCCTAATATCTGTCCCGGACATCAAATACGGCATAAGAAACAATTTCCACCCACTAGAAATGACCACATTATATTTTTTGGCATTTTACAGCCATAAAACTGCAAATCCGCGCGAGTTCCAAATTTTTGTGTGTTATAGCCTATGCCTTCCGCCTTGGGCCGGATGGATCCGTCGTGGAATCGCCTAATATCTGTCACGGACATCAAATACGGCATAAGAAACAATTTCCACCCACTCGAAATGACCACATTATATTTTTTGGCATTTTACAGCCATAAAACTGCAAATCCGCGCGAGTCCCAAATTTTTGTGTGCTATAGCCCATGCCTTCCGCCTTTGGCCGGATGGATCCATCATGGAATCGCCTAATATTTGTCCCGGACATCAAATATGGCATAAGAAACAATTTCCACCCACTCGAAATGACCACATTATATTTTTTGGCATTTTACAGCCATAAAACTGCAAATCCGCGCGAGTCCCAAATTTTTGTGTGCTACCATGCCTTCCGCCTTGGGCCCGGATGGATCCGTCGTGGAATCGCCTAATATCTGTCCCGGACATCAAATACGGCATAAGAAACAATTTCCACCCACTAGAAATGACCACATTATATTTTTTGGCATTTTACAGCCATAAAACTGCAAATCCGCGCGAGTCCCAAATTTTTGTGTGTTATAGCCTATGCCTTCCGCCTTGGGCCGGATGGATCCGTCGTGGAATCGCCTAATATCTGTCACGGACATCAAATACGGCATAAGAAACAATTTCCACCCACTCAAAATGACCACATTATATTTTTTGGCATTTTACAGCCATAAAACTGCAAATCCGCGCGAGTCCCAAATTTTTGTGTGCTATAGCCCATGCCTTCCGCCTTTGGCCGGATGGATCCATCATGGAATCGTCTAATATTTGTCCCGGACATCAAATACGGCATAAGAAACAATTTCCACCCACTCGAAATGACCACATTATATATTTTGGCATTTTACAGCCATAAAACTGCAAATCCGCGCGAGTCCCAAATTTTTGTGTGCTACCATGCCTTCCGCCTTGGGCCCGGATGGATCCGTCGTGGAATCGCCTAATATCTGTCCCGGACATCAAATACGGCATAAGAAATAATTTCCACCCACTAGAAATGACCACATTATATTTTTTGGCATTTTACAGCCATAAAACTGCAAATCCGCGCGAGTTCCAAATTTTTGTGTGTTATAGCCTATGCCTTCCGCCTTGGGCCGGATGGATCCGTCGTGGAATCGCCTAATATCTGTCACGGACATCAAATACGGCATAAGAAACAATTTCCACCCACTCGAAATGACCACATTATATTTTTTGGCATTTTACAGCCATAAAACTGCAAATCCGTGCGAGTCCCAAATTTTTGTGTGCTATAGCCCATGCCTTCCGCCTTTGGCCAGATGGATCCGTCGTGGAATCGCCTAATATTTGTCCCAGACATCAAATACGGCATAAGAAACAATTTCCACCCACTCGAAATGACCACATTATATTTTTTGGCATTTTACAGCCATAAAACTGCAAATCCGCGCGAGTCCCAAATTTTTGTGTGCTATAGCCCATGCCTTCCGCCTTTGGCCGGATGGATCCATCATGGAATCGCCTAATATTTGTTCCAGACATCAAATACGGCATAAGAAACAATTTTCACCCACTCGAAATGACCACATTATATATTTTGGCATTTTACAGCCATAAAACTGCAAATCCGCGCGAGTCCCAAATTTTTGTGTGCTACCATGCCTTCCGCCTTGGGCCCGGATGGATCCGTCGTGGAATCGCCTAATATATGTCCCGGACATCAAATACGGCATAAGAAACAATTTCCACCCACTAGAAATGACCACATTATATTTTTTGGCATTTTACAGCCATAAAACTGCAAATCCGCGCGAGTCCCAAATATTTGTGTGCTATAGCCCATGCCTTCCGCCTTTGGCCGGATGGATCCATCATGGAATCGCCTAATATTTGTCCCGAACATTAAATACGACATTAGAAAAAATTTCCACCCACTCGAAATGACCACATTATATTTTTTGGCATTTTACAGCCATAAAACTGCAAATCCGCGCGAGTCCCAAATTTTTGTGTGCTACCATGCCTTCCGCCTTGGGCCCGGATGGATCCGTCGTGGAATCGCCTAATATTTGTCCCAGACATCAAATACGGCATAAGAAACAATTTCCACCCACTCGAAATGACCACATTATGTTTTTTGGCATTTTACAGCCATAAAACTGCAAATCCGCGCTAGTCCCAAATATTTGTGTGCTATAGCTCATGCCTTCCGCCTTGGGCCGGATGGATCCGTCGTGGAATCGCCTAATATCGTTCACGGACATCAAATACGGTATAAGAAACAATTTCCACCCACTCAAAATGACCACATTATATTTTTTGGCATTTTACAGCCATAAAACTGCAAATCCGCGCGAGTCCCAAATTTTTGTGTGCTATAGCCCATGCCTTCCGCCTTTGGCCGGATGGATCCATCATGGAATCGCCTAATATTTGTCTCGGACATCAAATACGGCATAAGAAACAATTTCCACCCACTCGAAATGACCACATTATATATTTTGGCATTTTACAGCCATAAAACTGCAAATCCGCGCGAGTCCCAAATTTTTGTGTGCTATAGCCCATGCCTTCCGCCTTTGGCCGGATGGATCCATCATGGAATCGTCTAATATTTGTCCCGGACATCAAATACGGCATAAGAAACAATTTCCACCCACTCGAAATGACCACATTATATATTTTGGCATTTTACAGCCATAAAACTGCAAATCCGCGCGAGTCCCAAATTTTTGTGTGCTACCATGCCTTCCGCCTTGGGCCCGGATGGATCCGTCGTGGAATCGCCTAATATCTGTTCCGGACATCAAATACGGCATAAGAAACAATTTCCACCCACTAGAAATGACCACATTATATTTTTTGGCATTTTACAGCCATAAAACTGCAAATCCGCGCGAGTCCCAAATTTTTGTGTGCTACCATGCCTTCCGCCTTGGGCCCGGATGGATCCGTCGTGGAATCGCCTAATATCTGTCCCGGACATCAAATACGGCATAAGAAACAATTTCCACCCACTAGAAATGACCACATTATATTTTTTGGCATTTTACAGCCATAAAACTGCAAATCCGCGCGAGTCCCAAATATTTGTGTGCTATAGCCCATGCCTTCCGCCTTTGGCCGGATGGATCCATCATGGAATCGCCTAATATTTGTCCCGAACATTAAATACGACATTAGAAAAAATTTCCACCCACTCGAAATGACCACATTATATTTTTTGGCATTTTACAGCCATAAAACTGCAAATCCGCGCGAGTCCCAAATTTTTGTGTGCTACCATGCCTTCCGCCTTGGGCCCGGATGGATCCGTCGTGGAATCGCCTAATATTTGTCCCAGACATCAAATACGGCATAAGAAACAATTTCCACCCACTCGAAATGACCACATTATGTTTTTTGGCATTTTACAGCCATAAAACTGCAAATCCGCGCTAGTCCCAAATATTTGTGTGCTATAGCTCATGCCTTCCGCCTTGGGCCGGATGGATCCGTCGTGGAATCGCCTAATATCTGTCACGGACATCAAATACGGTATAAGAAACAATTTCCACCCACTCGAAATGACCACTTTATATTTTTTGGCATTTTACAGCCATAAAACTGCAAATCCGCGCGAGTCCCAAATTTTTGTGTGCTATAGCCCCTGACTTCCGCCTTTGGCCGGATGGATCCATCATGGAATCGCCTAATATTTGTCCGGGACATCAAATACGGCATAAGAAACAATTTCGACCCACTCGAAATGACCACATTATATATTTTGGCATTTTACAGCCATAAAACTGCAAATCCGCGCGAGTCCCAAATTTTTGTGTGCTACCATGCCTTCCGCCTTGGGACCGGATGGATCCGTCGTGGAATCGCCTAATATTTGTCCCAGACATCAAATACGGCATAAGAAACAATTTCCACCCACTCGAAATGACCACATTATGTTTTTTGGCATTTTACAGCCATAAAACTGCAAATCCGCGCTAGTCCCAAATATTTGTGTGCTATAGCTCATGCCTTCCGCCTTGGGCCGGATGGATCCGTCGTGGAATCGCCTAATATCGTTCACGGACATCAAATACGGTATAAGAAACAATTTCCACCCACTCAAAATGACCACATTATATTTTTTGGCATTTTACAGCCATAAAACTGCAAATCCGCGCGAGTCCCAAATTTTTGTGTGCTATAGCCCATGCCTTCCGCCTTTGGCCGGATGGATCCATCATGGAATCGCCTAATATTTGTCTCGGACATCAAATACGGCATAAGAAACAATTTCCACCCACTCGAAATGACCACATTATATATTTTGGCATTTTACAGCCATAAAACTGCAAATCCGCGCGAGTCCCAAATTTTTGTGTGCTATAGCCCATGCCTTCCGCCTTTGGCCGGATGGATCCATCATGGAATCGTCTAATATTTGTCCCGGACATCAAATACGGCATAAGAAACAATTTCCACCCACTCGAAATGACCACATTATATATTTTGGCATTTTACAGCCATAAAACTGCAAATCCGCGCGAGTCCCAAATTTTTGTGTGCTACCATGCCTTCCGCCTTGGGCCCGGATGGATCCGTCGTGGAATCGCCTAATATCTGTCCCGGACATCAAATACGGCATAAGAAACAATTTCCACCCACTAGAAATGACCACATTATATTTTTTGGCATTTCACAGCCATAAAACTGCAAATCCGCGTGAGTCCCAAATTTTTGTGTGTTATAGCCTATGCCTTCCGCCTTGGGCCGGATGGATCCGTCGTGGAATCGCCTAATATCTGTCACGGACATCAAATACGGCATAAGAAACAATTTCCACCCACTCGAAATGACCACATTATATTTTTTGGCATTTTACAGCCATAAAACTGCAAATCCGTGCGAGTCCCAAATTTTTGTGTGCTATAGCCCATGCCTTCCGCCTTTGGCCAGATGGATCCGTCGTGGAATCGCCTAATATTTGTCCCAGACATCAAATACGGCATAAGAAACAATTTCCACCCACTCGAAATGACCACATTATATTTTTTGGCATTTTACAGCCATAAAACTGCAAATCCGCGCGAGTCCCAAATTTTTGTGTGCTATAGCCCATGCCTTCCGCCTTTGGCCGGATGGATCCATCATGGAATCGCCTAATATTTGTTCCAGACATCAAATACGGCATAAGAAACAATTTTCACCCACTCGAAATGACCACATTATATATTTTGGCATTTTACAGCCATAAAACTGCAAATCCGCGCGAGTCCCAAATTTTTGTGTGCTACCATGCCTTCCGCCTTGGGCCCGGATGGATCCGTCGTGGAATCGCCTAATATCTGTCCCGGACATCAAATACGGCATAAGAAACAATTTCCACCCACTAGAAATGACCACATTATATTTTTTGGCATTTTACAGCCATAAAACTGCAAATCCGCGCGAGTCCCAAATATTTGTGTGCTATAGCCCATGCCTTCCGCCTTTGGCCGGATGGATCCATCATGGAATCGCCTAATATTTGTCCCGAACATTAAATACGACATTAGAAAAAATTTCCACCCACTCGAAATGACCACATTATATTTTTTGGCATTTTACAGCCATAAAACTGCAAATCCGCGCGAGTCCCAAATTTTTGTGTGCTACCATGCCTTCCGCCTTGGGCCCGGATGGATCCGTCGTGGAATCGCCTAATATTTGTCCCAGACATCAAATACGGCATAAGAAACAATTTCCACCCACTCGAAATGACCACATTATGTTTTTTGGCATTTTACAGCCATAAAACTGCAAATCCGCGCTAGTCCCAAATATTTGTGTGCTATAGCTCATGCCTTCCGCCTTGGGCCGGATGGATCCGTCGTGGAATCGCCTAATATCTGTCACGGACATCAAATACGGTATAAGAAACAATTTCCACCCACTCGAAATGACCACTTTATATTTTTTGGCATTTTACAGCCATAAAACTGCAAATCCGCGCGAGTCCCAAATTTTTGTGTGCTATAGCCCCTGACTTCCGCCTTTGGCCGGATGGATCCATCATGGAATCGCCTAATATTTGTCTCGGACATCAAATACGGCATAAGAAACAATTTCCACCCACTCGAAATGACCACATTATATATTTTGGCATTTTACAGCCATAAAACTGCAAATCCGCGCGAGTCCCAAATTTTTGTGTGCTATAGCCCATGCCTTCCGCCTTTGGCCGGATGGATCCATCATGGAATCGTCTAATATTTGTCCCGGACATCAAATACGGCATAAGAAACAATTTCCACCCACTCGAAATGACCACATTATATATTTTGGCATTTTACAGCCATAAAACTGCAAATCCGCGCGAGTCCCAAATTTTTGTGTGCTACCATGCCTTCCGCCTTGGGCCCGGATGGATCCGTCGTGGAATCGCCTAATATCTGTTCCGGACATCAAATACGGCATAAGAAACAATTTCCACCCACTAGAAATGACCACATTATATTTTTTGGCATTTTACAGCCATAAAACTGCAAATCCGCGCGAGTCCCAAATTTTTGTGTGCTACCATGCCTTCCGCCTTGGGCCCGGATGGATCCGTCGTGGAATCGCCTAATATCTGTCCCGGACATCAAATACGGCATAAGAAACAATTTCCACCCACTAGAAATGACCACATTATATTTTTTGGCATTTTACAGCCATAAAACTGCAAATCCGCGCGAGTCCCAAATATTTGTGTGCTATAGCCCATGCCTTCCGCCTTTGGCCGGATGGATCCATCATGGAATCGCCTAATATTTGTCCCGAACATTAAATACGACATTAGAAAAAATTTCCACCCACTCGAAATGACCACATTATATTTTTTGGCATTTTACAGCCATAAAACTGCAAATCCGCGCGAGTCCCAAATTTTTGTGTGCTACCATGCCTTCCGCCTTGGGCCCGGATGGATCCGTCGTGGAATCGCCTAATATTTGTCCCAGACATCAAATACGGCATAAGAAACAATTTCCACCCACTCGAAATGACCACATTATGTTTTTTGGCATTTTACAGCCATAAAACTGCAAATCCGCGCTAGTCCCAAATATTTGTGTGCTATAGCTCATGCCTTCCGCCTTGGGCCGGATGGATCCGTCGTGGAATCGCCTAATATCTGTCACGGACATCAAATACGGTATAAGAAACAATTTCCACCCACTCGAAATGACCACTTTATATTTTTTGGCATTTTACAGCCATAAAACTGCAAATCCGCGCGAGTCCCAAATTTTTGTGTGCTATAGCCCCTGACTTCCGCCTTTGGCCGGATGGATCCATCATGGAATCGCCTAATATTTGTCCGGGACATCAAATACGGCATAAGAAACAATTTCGACCCACTCGAAATGACCACATTATATATTTTGGCATTTTACAGCCATAAAACTGCAAATCCGCGCGAGTCCCAAATTTTTGTGTGCTACCATGCCTTCCGCCTTGGGACCGGATGGATCCGTCGTGGAATCGCCTAATATTTGTCCCAGACATCAAATACGGCATAAGAAACAATTTCCACCCACTCGAAATGACCACATTATGTTTTTTGGCATTTTACAGCCATAAAACTGCAAATCCGCGCTAGTCCCAAATATTTGTGTGCTATAGCTCATGCCTTCCGCCTTGGGCCGGATGGATCCGTCGTGGAATCGCCTAATATCGTTCACGGACATCAAATACGGTATAAGAAACAATTTCCACCCACTCAAAATGACCACATTATATTTTTTGGCATTTTACAGCCATAAAACTGCAAATCCGCGCGAGTCCCAAATTTTTGTGTGCTATAGCCCATGCCTTCCGCCTTTGGCCGGATGGATCCATCATGGAATCGCCTAATATTTGTCTCGGACATCAAATACGGCATAAGAAACAATTTCCACCCACTCGAAATGACCACATTATATATTTTGGCATTTTACAGCCATAAAACTGCAAATCCGCGCGAGTCCCAAATTTTTGTGTGCTATAGCCCATGCCTTCCGCCTTTGGCCGGATGGATCCATCATGGAATCGTCTAATATTTGTCCCGGACATCAAATACGGCATAAGAAACAATTTCCACCCACTCGAAATGACCACATTATATATTTTGGCATTTTACAGCCATAAAACTGCAAATCCGCGCGAGTCCCAAATTTTTGTGTGCTACCATGCCTTCCGCCTTGGGCCCGGATGGATCCGTCGTGGAATCGCCTAATATCTGTCCCGGACATCAAATACGGCATAAGAAACAATTTCCACCCACTAGAAATGACCACATTATATTTTTTGGCATTTCACAGCCATAAAACTGCAAATCCGCGTGAGTCCCAAATTTTTGTGTGTTATAGCCTATGCCTTCCGCCTTGGGCCGGATGGATCCGTCGTGGAATCGCCTAATATCTGTCACGGACATCAAATACGGCATAAGAAACAATTTCCACCCACTCGAAATGACCACATTATATTTTTTGGCATTTTACAGCCATAAAACTGCAAATCCGTGCGAGTCCCAAATTTTTGTGTGCTATAGCCCATGCCTTCCGCCTTTGGCCAGATGGATCCGTCGTGGAATCGCCTAATATTTGTCCCAGACATCAAATACGGCATAAGAAACAATTTCCACCCACTCGAAATGACCACATTATATTTTTTGGCATTTTACAGCCATAAAACTGCAAATCCGCGCGAGTCCCAAATTTTTGTGTGCTATAGCCCATGCCTTCCGCCTTTGGCCGGATGGATCCATCATGGAATCGCCTAATATTTGTTCCAGACATCAAATACGGCATAAGAAACAATTTTCACCCACTCGAAATGACCACATTATATATTTTGGCATTTTACAGCCATAAAACTGCAAATCCGCGCGAGTCCCAAATTTTTGTGTGCTACCATGCCTTCCGCCTTGGGCCCGGATGGATCCGTCGTGGAATCGCCTAATATCTGTCCCGGACATCAAATACGGCATAAGAAACAATTTCCACCCACTAGAAATGACCACATTATATTTTTTGGCATTTTACAGCCATAAAACTGCAAATCCGCGCGAGTCCCAAATATTTGTGTGCTATAGCCCATGCCTTCCGCCTTTGGCCGGATGGATCCATCATGGAATCGCCTAATATTTGTCCCGAACATTAAATACGACATTAGAAAAAATTTCCACCCACTCGAAATGACCACATTATATTTTTTGGCATTTTACAGCCATAAAACTGCAAATCCGCGCGAGTCCCAAATTTTTGTGTGCTACCATGCCTTCCGCCTTGGGCCCGGATGGATCCGTCGTGGAATCGCCTAATATTTGTCCCAGACATCAAATACGGCATAAGAAACAATTTCCACCCACTCGAAATGACCACATTATGTTTTTTGGCATTTTACAGCCATAAAACTGCAAATCCGCGCTAGTCCCAAATATTTGTGTGCTATAGCTCATGCCTTCCGCCTTGGGCCGGATGGATCCGTCGTGGAATCGCCTAATATCTGTCACGGACATCAAATACGGTATAAGAAACAATTTCCACCCACTCGAAATGACCACTTTATATTTTTTGGCATTTTACAGCCATAAAACTGCAAATCCGCGCGAGTCCCAAATTTTTGTGTGCTATAGCCCCTGACTTCCGCCTTTGGCCGGATGGATCCATCATGGAATCGCCTAATATTTGTCCTGGACATCAAATACGGCATAAGAAACAATTTCGACCCACTCGAAATGACCACATTATATATTTTGGCATTTTACAGCCATAAAACTGCAAATCCGCGCGAGTCCCAAATTTTTGTGTGCTACCATGCCTTCCGCCTTGGGCCCGGATGGATCCGTCGTGGAATCGCCTAATATTTGTCCCAGACATCAAATACGGCATAAGAAACAATTTCCACCCACTCGAAATGACCACATTATGTTTTTTGGCATTTTACAGCCATAAAACTGCAAATCCGCGCTAGTCCCAAATATTTGTGTGCTATAGCTCATGCCTTCCGCCTTGGGCCGGATGGATCCGTCGTGGAATCGCCTAATATCGTTCACGGACATCAAATACGGTATAAGAAACAATTTCCACCCACTCAAAATGACCACATTATATTTTTTGGCATTTTACAGCCATAAAACTGCAAATCCGCGCGAGTCCCAAATTTTTGTGTGCTATAGCCCATGCCTTCCGCCTTTGGCCGGATGGATCCATCATGGAATCGCCTAATATTTGTCTCGGACATCAAATACGGAATAAGAAACAATTTCCACCCACTCGAAATGACCACATTATATATTTTGGCATTTTACAGCCATAAAACTGCAAATCCGCGCGAGTCCCAAATTTTTGTGTGCTATAGCCCATGCCTTCCGCCTTTGGCCGGATGGATCCATCATGGAATCGTCTAATATTTGTCCCGGACATCAAATACGGCATAAGAAACAATTTCCACCCACTCGAAATGACCACATTATATATTTTGGCATTTTACAGCCATAAAACTGCAAATCCGCGCGAGTCCCAAATTTTTGTGTGCTACCATGCCTTCTGCCTTGGGCCCGGATGGATCCGTCGTGGAATCGCCTAATATCTGTCCCGGACATCAAATACGGCATAAGAAACAATTTCCACCCACTAGAAATGACCACATTATATTTTTTGGCATTTCACAGCCATAAAACTGCAAATCCGCGTGAGTCCCAAATTTTTGTGTGTTATAGCCTATGCCTTCCGCCTTGGGCCGGATGGATCCGTCGTGGAATCGCCTAATATCTGTCACGGACATCAAATACGGCATAAGAAACAATTTCCACCCACTCGAAATGACCACATTATATTTTTTGGCATTTTACAGCCATAAAACTGCAAATCCGTGCGAGTCCCAAATTTTTGTGTGCTATAGCCCATGCCTTCCGCCTTTGGCCAGATGGATCCGTCGTGGAATCGCCTAATATTTGTCCCAGACATCAAATACGGCATAAGAAACAATTTCCACCCACTCGAAATGACCACATTATATTTTTTGGCATTTTACAGCCATAAAACTGCAAATCCGCGCGAGTCCCAAATTTTTGTGTGCTATAGCCCATGCCTTCCGCCTTTGGCCGGATGGATCCATCATGGAATCGCCTAATATTTGTTCCAGACATCAAATACGGCATAAGAAACAATTTTCACCCACTCGAAATGACCACATTATATATTTTGGCATTTTACAGCCATAAAACTGCAAATCCGCGCGAGTCCCAAATTTTTGTGTGCTACCATGCCTTCCGCCTTGGGCCCGGATGGATCCGTCGTGGAATCGCCTAATATCTGTCCCGGACATCAAATACGGCATAAGAAACAATTTCCACCCACTAGAAATGACCACATTATATTTTTTGGCATTTTACAGCCATAAAACTGCAAATCCGCGCGAGTCCCAAATATTTGTGTGCTATAGCCCATGCCTTCCGCCTTTGGCCGGATGGATCCATCATGGAATCGCCTAATATTTGTCCCGAACATTAAATACGACATTAGAAAAAATTTCCACCCACTCGAAATGACCACATTATATTTTTTGGCATTTTACAGCCATAAAACTGCAAATCCGCGCGAGTCCCAAATTTTTGTGTGCTACCATGCCTTCCGCCTTGGGCCCGGATGGATCCGTCGTGGAATCGCCTAATATTTGTCCCAGACATCAAATACGGCATAAGAAACAATTTCCACCCACTCGAAATGACCACATTATGTTTTTTGGCATTTTACAGCCATAAAACTGCAAATCCGCGCTAGTCCCAAATATTTGTGTGCTATAGCTCATGCCTTCCGCCTTGGGCCGGATAGATCCGTCGTGGAATCGCCTAATATCTGTCACGGACATCAAATACGGTATAAGAAACAATTTCCACCCACTCGAAATGACCACTTTATATTTTTTGGCATTTTACAGCCATAAAACTGCAAATCCGCGCGAGTCCCAAATTTTTGTGTGCTATAGCCCCTGACTTCCGCCTTTGGCCGGATGGATCCATCATGGAATCGCCTAATATTTGTCCTGGACATCAAATACGGCATAAGAAACAATTTCGACCCACTCGAAATGACCACATTATATATTTTGGCATTTTACAGCCATAAAACTGCAAATCCGCGCGAGTCCCAAATTTTTGTGTGCTACCATGCCTTCCGCCTTGGGCCCGGATGGATCCGTCGTGGAATCGCCTAATATCTGTCCCGGACATCAAATACGGCATAAGAAACAATTTCCACCCACTAGAAATGACCACATTATATTTTTTGGCATTTCACAGCCATAAAACTGCAAATCCGCGCTAGTCCCAAATATTTGTGTGCTATAGCTCATGCCTTCCGCCTTGGGCCGGATGGATCCGTCGTGGAATCGCCTAATATCTGTCACGGACATCAAATACGGTATAAGAAACAATTTCCACCCACTCGAAATGACCACTTTATATTTTTTGGCATTTTACAGCCATAAAACTGCAAATCCGCGCGAGTCCCAAATTTTTGTGTGCTATAGCCCATGACTTCCGCCTTTGGCCGGATGGATCCATCATGGAATCGCCTAATATTTGTCCTGGACATCAAATACGGCATAAGAAACAATTTCGACCCACTCGAAATGACCACATTATATATTTTGGCATTTTACAGCCATAAAACTGCAAATCCGCGCGAGTCCCAAATTTTTGTGTGCTATAGCCCATGCCTTCCGCCTTTGGCCGGATGGATCCATCATGGAATCGTCTAATATTTGTCCCGGACATCAAATACGGCATAAGAAACAATTTCCACCCACTCGAAATGACCACATTATATATTTTGGCATTTTACAGCCATAAAACTGCAAATCCGCGCGAGTCCCAAATTTTTGTGTGCTACCATGCCTTCCGCCTTGGGCCCGGATGGATCCGTCGTGGAATCGCCTAATATCTGTCCCGGACATCAAATACGGCATAAGAAACAATTTCCACCCACTAGAAATGACCACATTATATTTTTTGGCATTTCACAGCCATAAAACTGCAAATCCGCGTGAGTCCCAAATTTTTGTGTGTTATAGCCTATGCCTTCCGCCTTGGGCCGGATGGATCCGTCGTGGAATCGCCTAATATCTGTCACGGACATCAAATACGGCATAAGAAACAATTTCCACCCACTCGAAATGACCACATTATATTTTTTGGCATTTTACAGCCATAAAACTGCAAATCCGCGCGAGTCCCAAATTTTTGTGTGCTATAGCCCATGCCTTCCGCCTTTGGCCAGATGGATCCGTCGTGGAATCGCCTAATATTTGTCCCAGACATCAAATAAGGCATAAGAAACAATTTCCACCCACTCGAAATGACCACATTATATTTTTTGGCATTTTACAGCCATAAAACTGCAAATCCGCGCGAGTCCCAAATTTTTGTGTGCTATAGCCCATGCCTTCCGCCTTTGGCCGGATGGATCCATCATGGAATCGCCTAATATTTGTCCCGGACATCAAATACGGCATAAGAAACAATTTCCACCCACTCGAAATGACCACATTATATATTTTGGCATTTTACAGCCATAAAACTGCAAATCCGCGCGAGTCCCAAATTTTTGTGTGCTACCATGCCTTCCGCCTTGGGCCCGGATGGATCCGTCGTGGAATCGCCTAATATCTGTCCCGGACATCAAATACGGCATAAGAAACAATTTCCACCCACTAGAAATGACCACATTATATTTTTTGGCATTTTACAGCCATAAAACTGCAAATCCGCGCGAGTCCCAAATATTTGTGTGCTATAGCCCATGCCTTCCGCCTTTGGCCGGATGGATCCATCATGGAATCGCCTAATATTTGTCCCGAACATTAAATACGACATTAGAAAAAATTTCCACCCACTCGAAATGACCACATTATATTTTTTGGCATTTTACAGCCATAAAACTGCAAATCCGCGCGAGTCCCAAATTTTTGTGTGCTACCATGCCTTCCGCCTTGGGCCCGGATGGATCCGTCGTGGAATCGCCTAATATTTGTCCCAGACATCAAATACGGCATAAGAAAC
This sequence comes from Nicotiana tabacum, assembly GCF_000715075.1. NCBI lineage: Eukaryota > Viridiplantae > Streptophyta > Magnoliopsida > Solanales > Solanaceae > Nicotiana > Nicotiana tabacum. The sequence continues at coordinate 39,789 of NW_027438263.1, forward strand.
AATTTCCACCCACTCGAAATGACCACATTATGTTTTTTGGCATTTTACAGCCATAAAACTGCAAATCCGCGCTAGTCCCAAATATTTGTGTGCTATAGCTCATGCCTTCCGCCTTGGGCCGGATAGATCCGTCGTGGAATCGCCTAATATCTGTCACGGACATCAAATACGGTATAAGAAACAATTTCCACCCACTCGAAATGACCACTTTATATTTTTTGGCATTTTACAGCCATAAAACTGCAAATCCGCGCGAGTCCCAAATTTTTGTGTGCTATAGCCCATGACTTCCGCCTTTGGCCGGATGGATCCATCATGGAATCGCCTAATATTTGTCCTGGACATCAAATACGGCATAAGAAACAATTTCGACCCACTCGAAATGACCACATTATATATTTTGGCATTTTACAGCCATAAAACTGCAAATCCGCGCGAGTCCCAAATTTTTGTGTGCTACCATGCCTTCCGCCTTGGGCCCGGATGGATCCATCGTGGAATCGCCTAATATCTGTCCCAGATATCAAATACGGCATAAGAAACAATTTCCACCCACTCGAAATGACCACATTATGTTTTTTGGCATTTTACAGCCATAAAACTGCAAATCCGCGCTAGTCCCAAATATTTGTGTGCTATAGCTCATGCCTTCCGCCTTGGGCCGGATGGATCCGTCGTGGAATCGCCTAATATCTGTCACGGACATCAAATACGGTATAAGAAACAATTTCCACCCACTCAAAATGACCACATTATATTTTTTGGCATTTTACAGCCATAAAACTGCAAATCCGCGCGAGTCCCAAATTTTTGTGTGCTATAGCCCATGCCTTCCGCCTTTGGCCAGATGGATCCGTCGTGGAATCGCCTAATATTTGTCCCAGACATCAAATAAGGCATAAGAAACAATTTCCACCCACTCGAAATGACCACATTATATTTTTTGGCATTTTACAGCCATAAAACTGCAAATCCGCGCGAGTCCCAAATTTTTGTGTGCTATAGCCCATGCCTTCCTCCTTTGGCCGGATGGATCCATCATGGAATCGCCTAATATTTGTCCCGGACATCAAATACGGCATAAGAAACAATTTCCACCCACTCGAAATGACCACATTATATATTTTGACATTTTACAGCCATAAAACTGCAAATCAGCGCGAGTCCCAAATTTTTGTGTGCTACCATGCCTTCCGCCTTGGGCCCGGATGGATCCGTCGTGGAATCGCCTAATATCTGTCCCGGACATCAAATACGGCGTAAGAAACAATTTGCACCCACTCGAAATGACCACATTATATTTTTCGGCATTTTACAGCCATAAAACTGCAAATCCGCGCGAGTCCCAAATTTTTGTGTGCTATAGCCCATGCCTTCCGCCTTGGGCCCGGATGGATCCGTCGTGGAATCGCCTAATATCTGTCACGGACATCAAATACGGCATAAGAAACAATTTCCACCCACTCGAAATGACCACATTATATTTTTTGGCATTTTACAGCCATAAAACTGCAAATCCGCGCGAGTCCCAAATTTTTGTGTGCTATAGCCCATGCCTTCCGCCTTTGGCCGGATGGATCCATCATGGAATCGCCTAATATTTGTCCCGGACATCAAATACGGCATAAGAAACAATTTCCACCCACTCGAAATGACCACATTATATATTTTGGCATTTTACAGCCATAAAACTGCAAATCCGCGCGAGTCCCAAATTTTTGTGTGCTATAGCCCATGCCTTCCGCCTTGGGCCGGATGGATCCATCATGGAATCGCCTAATATTTGTCCCGGACATCAAATACGGCATAAGAAACAATTTCCACCCACTCGAAATGACCACATTATATATTTTGACATTTTACAGCCATAAAACTGCAAATCCGCGCGAGTCCCAAATTTTTGTGTGCTACCATGCCTTCCGCCTTGGGCCCGGATGGATCCGTCGTGGAATCGCCTAATATCTGTCCCGGACATCAAATACGGCGTAAGAAACAATTTGCACCCACTCGAAATGACCACATTATATTTTTCGGCATTTTACAGCCATAAAACTGCAAATCCGCGCTAGTCCCAAATATTTGTGTGCTATAGCTCATGCCTTCCGCCTTGGGCCGGATGGATCCGTCGTGGAATCGCCTAATATCTGTCACGGACATCAAATACGGTATAAGAAACAATTTCCACCCACTCGAAATGACCACATTATATTTTTTGGCATTTTACAGCCATAAAACTGCAAATTCGCGCGAGTCCCAAATTTTGTGTGCGCCCATGCCTTCCGCCTTGGGCCCGGATGGATCCGTCGTGGAATCGCCTAATATTTGTCCCAGACATCAAATACGGCATAAGAAACAATTTCCACCCACTCGAAATGACCACATTATATTTTTTGGCATTTTACAGCCATAAAACTGCAAATCCGCGCTAGTCCCAAATATTTGTGTGCTATAGCTCATGCCTTCCGCCTTTGGCCGGATGGATCCATCATGGAATCGCCTAATATTTGTCCCGGACATCAAATACGGCATAAGAAACAATTTCCACCCACTCGAAATGACCACATTATATATTTTGGCATTTTACAGCCATAAAACTGCAAATCCGCGCGAGTCCCAAATTTTTGTGTGCTACCATGCCTTCCGCCTTGGGCCCGGATGGATCCGTCGTGGAATCGCCTAATATCTGTCCCGGACATCAAATACGGCATAAGAAACAATTTTCACCCACTCGAAATGACCACATTATATATTTTGGCATTTTACAGCCATAAAACTGCAAATCCGCGCGAGTCCCAAATTTTTGTGTGTTATAGCCTATGCCTTCCGCCTTGGGCCGGATGGATCCGTCGTGGAATCGCCTAATATTTGTCCCGGACATCAAATACGGCATAAGAAACAATTTCTACCCACCCGAAATGACCACATTATATTTTTTGGCATTTTACATCCATAAAACTGCAAATTCGCGCGAGTCCCAAATTTTGTGTGCGCCCATGCCTTCCGCCTTGGGCCCGGATGGATCCGTCGTGGAATCGCCTAATATTTGTTCCGGACATCAAATACGGCATAAGAAACAATTTCCACCCACTCGAAATGACCACATTATATATTTTGGCATTTTACAGCCATAAAACTGCAAATCCGCGCGAGTCCCAAATTTTTGTGTGCTACCATGCCTTCCGCCTTGGGCCCGGATGGATCCGTCGTGGAATCGCCTAATATCTGTCCCGGACATCAAATACGGCATAAGAAACAATTTCCACCCACTTGAAATGACCACATTATATATTTTGGCATTTTACAGCCATAAAACTGCAAATCCGCGCGAGTCCCAAATTTTTGTGTGCTATAGCCCATGCCTTCCGCCTTTGGCCGGATGGATCCATCATGGAATCGCCTAATATTTGTCCCGGACATCAAATACGGCATAAGAAACAATTTCGACCCACTCGAAATGACCACATTATATATTTTGGCATTTTACAGCCATAAAACTGCAAATCCGCGCGAGTCCCAAATTTTTGTGTGCGCCCATGCCTTCCGCCTTGGGCCCGGATGGATCCGTCGTGGAATCGCCTAATATTTGTCCCAGACATAAAATACGGCATAAGAAACAATTTCCACCCACTCGAAATGACCACATTGTGTTTTTTGGCATTTTACAGCCATAAAACTGCAAATCCGCGCTAGTCCCAAATATTTGTGTGCTATAGCTCATGCCTTCCGCCTTGGGCCGGATGGATCCGTCGTGGAATCGCCTAATATCTGTCACGGACATCAAATACGGTATAAGAAACAATTTCCACCCACTCAAAATGACCACATTATATTTTTTGGCATTTTACAGCCATAAAACTGCAAATCCGCGCGAGTCCCAAATTTTTGTGTGCTATAGCCCATGCCTTCCGCATTTGGCCCGGATGGATCCGTCGTGGAATCGCCTAATATTTGTCCCGGACATCAATACGGCATAAGAAACAATTTCCACCCACTCGAAATGACCACATTATATTTTTTGGCATTTTACAGCCATAAAACTGCAAATCCGCGCGAGTCCCAAATTTTTGTGTGCTACCATGCCTTCCGCCTTGGGCCCGGATGGATCCATCGTGGAATCGCCTAATATCTTTCCCGGACATCAAATACGGCATAAGAAACAATTTCCACCCACTAGAAATGACAACATTATATTTTTGGCATTTTACAGCCATAAAACTGCAAATCCGCGCGAGTCCCAAATTTTTGTGTGTTATAGCCTATGCCTTCCGCCTTGGGCAGGATGGATCCGTCGTGGAATCACCTAATATCTGTCACGGACATCAAATACGGCATAAGAAATAATTTCCACCCACTCGAAATGACCACATTATATTTTTTGGCATTTTACAGCCATAAAACTGCAAATCCGCGCTAGTCCCAAATATTTGTGTGCTATAGCTCATGCCTTCCGCCTTTGGCCGGATGGATCCATCATGGAATCGCCTAATATTTGTCCCGGACATCAAATACGGCATAAGAAACAATTTCCACCCACTCGAAATGACCACATTATATATTTTGGCATTTTACAGCCATAAAACTGCAAATCCGCGCGAGTCCCAAATTTTTGTGTGTTATAGCCTATGCCTTCCGCCTTGGGCCGGATGGATCCGTCGTGGAATCACCTAATATCTGTCACGGACATCAAATACGGCATAAGAAATAATTTCCACCCACTCGAAATGACCACATTATATTTTTTGGCATTTTACAGCCATAAAACTGCAAATCCGCGCGAGTCCCAAATTTTTGTGTGTTATAGCCTATGCCTTCCGCCTTTGGCCGGATGGATCCGTCGTGGAATCGCCTAATATCTGTCACGGACATCAAATACGGCATAAGAAACAATTTCCACCCACTCAAAATGACCACATTATATTTTTTGGCATTTTACAGCCATAAAACTGCAAATCCGCGCGAGTCCCAAATTTTTGTGTGCTATAGCCCATGCCTTCCGCCTTTGGCCGGATGGATCCATCATGGAATCGTCTAATATTTGTCCCGGACATCAAATACGGCATAAGAAACAATTTCCACCCACTCGAAATGACCACATTATATATTTTGGCATTTTACAGCCATAAAACTGCAAATCCGCGCGAGTCCCAAATTTTTGTGTGCTATAGCCCATGCCTTCCGCCTTGGGCCCGGATGGATCCGTCGTGGAATCGCCTAATATTTGTTCCGGACATCAAATACGGCATAAGAAACAATTTCCACCCACTCGAAATGACCACATTATATATTTTGGCATTTTACAGCCATAAAACTGCAAATCCGCGCGAGTCCCAAATTTTTGTGTGCTACCATGCCTTCCGCCTTGGGCCCGGATGGATCCGTCGTGGAATCGCCTAATATCTGTCCCGGACATCAAATACGGCATAAGAAACAATTTCCACCCACTTGAAATGACCACATTATATATTTTGGCATTTTACAGCCATAAAACTGCAAATCCGCGCGAGTCCCAAATTTTTGTGTGCTATAGCCCATGCCTTCCGCCTTTGGCCGGATGGATCCATCATGGAATCGCCTAATATTTGTCCCGGACATCAAATACGGCATAAGAAACAATTTCGACCCACTCGAAATGACCACATTATATATTTTGGCATTTTACAGCCATAAAACTGCAAATCCGCGCGAGTCCCAAATTTTTGTGTGCTACCATGCCTTCCGCCTTGGGCCCGGATGGATCCATCGTGGAATCGCCTAATATCTTTCCCGGACATCAAATACGGCATAAGAAACAATTTCCACCCACTAGAAATGACAACATTATATTTTTGGCATTTTACAGCCATAAAACTGCAAATCCGCGCGAGTCCCAAATTTTTGTGTGTTATAGCCTATGCCTTCCGCCTTGGGCAGGATGGATCCGTCGTGGAATCACCTAATATCTGTCACGGACATCAAATACGGCATAAGAAATAATTTCCACCCACTCGAAATGACCACATTATATTTTTTGGCATTTTACAGCCATAAAACTGCAAATCCGCGCTAGTCCCAAATATTTGTGTGCTATAGCTCATGCCTTCCGCCTTTGGCCGGATGGATCCATCATGGAATCGCCTAATATTTGTCCCGGACATCAAATACGGCATAAGAAACAATTTCCACCCACTCGAAATGACCACATTATATATTTTGGCATTTTACAGCCATAAAACTGCAAATCCGCGCGAGTCCCAAATTTTTGTGTGTTATAGCCTATGCCTTCCGCCTTGGGCCGGATGGATCCGTCGTGGAATCACCTAATATCTGTCACGGACATCAAATACGGCATAAGAAATAATTTCCACCCACTCGAAATGACCACATTATATTTTTTGGCATTTTACAGCCATAAAACTGCAAATCCGCGCTAGTCCCAAATATTTGTGTGCTATAGCTCATGCCTTCCGCCTTTGGCCGGATGGATCCATCATGGAATCGCCTAATATTTGTCCCGGACATCAAATACGGCATAAGAAACAATTTCCACCCACTCGAAATGACCACTTTATATATTTTGGCATTTTACAGCCATAAAACTGCAAATCCGCGCGAGTCCCAAATTTTTGTGTGTTATAGCCTATGCCTTCCGCCTTGGGCCGGATGGATCCGTCGTGGAATCGCCTAATATTTGTCCCGGACATCAAATACGGCATAAGAAACAATTTCTACCCACCCGAAATGACCACATTATATTTTTTGGCATTTTACATCCATAAAACTGCAAATTCGCGCGAGTCCCAAATTTTGTGTGCGCCCATGCCTTCCGCCTTGGGGCCGGATGGATCCGTCGTGGAATCGCCTAATATTTGTTCCGGACATCAAATACGGCATAAGAAACAATTTCCACCCACTCGAAATGACCACATTATATTTTTTGGCATTTTACAGCCATAAAACTGCAAATCCGCGCGAGTCCCAAATTTTTGTGTGCTATAGCCCATGCCTTCCGCCTTTGGCCGGATGGATCCATCATGAAATCGCCTAATATTTGTCCCGGACATCAAATACGGCATAAGAAACAATTTCCACCCACTCGAAATGACCACATTATATATTTTGGCATTTTACAGCCATAAAACTGCAAATCCGCGCGAGTCCCAAATTTTTGTGTGTTATAGCCCATGCCTTCCGCCTTGGGCCGGATGGATCCGTCGTGGAATCGCCTAATATTTGTCCCGGACATCAAATACGGCATAAGAAACAATTTTCACCCACTCGAAATGACCACATTATATATTTTGGCATTTTACAGCCATAAAACTGCAAATCCGCGCGAGTCCCAAATTTTGTGTGCGCCCATGCCTTCCTCCTTGGGCCCGGATGGATCCGTCGTGGAATCGCCTAATATTTGTCCCAGACATCAAATACGGCATAAGAAACAATTTCCACCCACTCGAAATGACCACATTATGTTTTTTGGCATTTTACAGCCATAAAACTGCAAATCCGCGCTAGTCCCAAATATTTGTGTGCTATAGCTCATGCCTTCCGCCTTGGGCCGGATGGATCCGTCGTGGAATCGCCTAATATCTGTCACGGACATCAAATACGGTATAAGAAACAATTTCCACCCACTCGAAATGACCACTTTATATTTTTTGGCATTTTACAGCCATAAAACTGCAAATCCGCGCGAGTCCCAAATATTTGTGTGCTATAGCCCATGCCTTCCGCCTTTGGCCGGATGGATCCATCATGGAATCGCCTAATATTTGTCCCGGACATCAAATACGGCATAAGAAACAATTTCCACCCACTCGAAATGACCACATTATATATTTTGGCATTTTACAGCCATAAAACTGCAAATCCGCGCGAGTCCCAAATTTTTGTGTGCTACCATGCCTTCCGCCTTGGGCCCGGATGGATCCGTCGTGGTCGCCTAATATCTGTCCCGGACATCAAATACGGCATAAGAAACAATTTCCACCCACTAGAAATGACCACATTATATTTTTTGGCATTTTACAGCCATAAATCTGCAAATCCGCGCGAGTCCCAAATTTTTGTGTGTTATAGCCTATGCCTTCCGCCTTGGGCCGGATGGATCCGTCGTGGAATCGCCTAATATCTGTCACGGACATCAAATACGGCATAAGAAACAATTTCCACCCACTCGAAATGACCACATTATATTTTTTGGCATTTTACAGCCATAAAACTGCAAATCCGCGCGAGTCCCAAATTTTTGTGTGTTATAGCCCATGCCTTCCGCCTTGGGCCGGATGGATCCGTCGTGGAATCGCCTAATATTTGTCCCGGACATCAAATACGGCATAAGAAACAATTTTCACCCACTCGAAATGACCACATTATATATTTTGGCATTTTACAGCCATTAAACTGCAAATCCGCGCGAGTCCCAAATTTTGTGTGCGCCCATGCCTTCCTCCTTGGGCCCGGATGGATCCGTCGTGGAATCGCCTAATATTTGTCCCAGACATCAAATACGGCATAAGAAACAATTTCCACCCACTCGAACTGACCACATTATGTTTTTTGGCATTTTACAGCCATAAAACTGCAAATCCGCGCTAGTCCCAAATATTTGTGTGCTATAGCTCATGCCTTCCGCCTTGGGCCGGATGAATCCGTCGTGGAATCGCCTAATATCTGTCACGAACATCAAATACGGTATAAGAAACAATTTCCACCCACTCGAAATGACCACTTTATATTTTTTGGCATTTTACAGCCGTAAAACTGCAAATCCGCGCGAGTCCCAAATTTTTATGTGCTATAGCCCATGCCTTCCGCCTTTGGCCGGATGGATCCATCATGGAATCGCCTAATATTTGTCCCGGACATCAAATACGGCATAAGAAACAATTTCGACCCACTCGAAATGACCACATTATATATTTTGGCATTTTACAGCCATAAAACTGCAAATCCGCGCGAGTCCCAAATTTTTGTGTGCGCCCATGCCTTCCGCCTTGGGCCCGGATGGATCCGTCGTGGAATCGCCTAATATTTGTCCCAGACATCAAATACGGCATAAGAAACAATTTCCACCCACTCGAAATGACCACATTATGTTTTTTGGCATTTTACAGCCACAAAACTGCAAATCTGCGCTAGTCCCAAATATTTGTGTGCTATAGCTCATGCCTTCCGCCTTGGGCCGGATGGATCCGTCGTGGAATCGCCTAATATCTGTCACGGACATCAAATACGGTATAAGAAACAATTTCCACCCACTCAAAATGACCACATTATATTTTTTGGCATTTTACAGCCATAAAACTGCTAATCCGCGCGAGTCCCAAATTTTTGTGTGCTATAGCCCATGCCTTCCGCCTTTGGCCGGATGGATCCATCATGGAATCGCCTAATATTTGTCCCGGACATCAAATACGGCATAAGAAAAAATTTCCACCCACTCGAAATGACCACATTATATTTTTTGGCATTTTACAGCCATAAAACTGCAAATCCGCGCGAGTCCCAAATTTTTATGTGCTATAGCCCATGCCTTCCGCCTTTGGCCGGATGGATCCATCATGGAATCGCCTAATATTTGTCCCGGACATCAAATACGGCATAAGAAACAATTTCGACCCACTCGAAATGACCACATTATATATTTTGGCATTTTACAGCCATAAAACTGCAAATCCGCGCGAGTCCCAAATTTTTGTGTGCGCCCATGCCTTCCGCCTTGGGCCCGGATGGATCCGTCGTGGAATCGCCTAATATTTGTCCCAGACATCAAATACGGCATAAGAAACAATTTCCACCCACTCGAAATGACCACATTATGTTTTTTGGCATTTTACAGCCATAAAACTGCAAATCTGCGCTAGTCCCAAATATTTGTGTGCTATAGCTCATGCCTTCCGCCTTGGGCCGGATGGATCCGTCGTGGAATCGCCTAATATCTGTCACGGACATCAAATACGACATTAGAAACAATTTCCACCCACTCAAAATGACCACATTATATTTTTTGGCATTTTACAGCCATAAAACTGCAAATCCGCGCGAGTCCCAAATTTTTGTGTGCTATAGCCCATGCCTTCCGCCTTTGGCCGGATGGATCCGTCGTGGAATCGCCTAATATTTGTCCCAGACATCAAATACGGCATAAGAAACAATTTCCACCCACTCGAAATGACCACATTATATTTTTTGGCATTTTACAGCCATAAAACTGCAAATCCGCGCGAGTCCCAAATTTTTGTGTGCTATAGCCCATGCCTTCCGCCTTTGGCCGGATGGATCCATCATGGAATCGCCTAATATTTGTCCCGGACATCAAATACGGCATAAGAAACAATTTCCACCCACTCGAAATGACCACATTATATATTTTGGCATTTTACAGCCATAAAACTGCAAATCCGCGCGAGTCCCAAATTTTTGTGTGCTACCATGCCTTCCGCTTTGGGCCCGGATGGATCCGTCGTGGTCGCCTAATATCTGTCCCGGACATCAAATACGGCATAAGAAACAATTTCCACCCACTAGAAATGACCACATTATATTTTTTGGCATTTTACAGCCATAAAACTGCAAATCCGCGCGAGTCCCAAATTTTTGTGTGTTATAGCCTATGCCTTCCGCCTTGGGCCGGATGGATCCGTCGTGGAATCGCCTAATATCTGTCACGGACATCAAATACGGTATAAGAAACAATTTCCACCCACTCGAAATGACAACATTATATATTTTGGCATTTTACAGCCATAAAACTGCAAATCCGCGCGAGTCCCAAATTTTTATGTGCTATAGCCCATGCCTTCCGCCTTTGGCCGGATGGATCCATCATGGAATCGCCTAATATTTGTCCCGGACATCAAATACGGCATAAGAAACAATTTCGACCCACTCGAAATGACCACATTATATATTTTGGCATTTTACAGCCATAAAACTGCAAATCCGCGCGAGTCCCAAATTTTTGTGTGCGCCCATGCCTTCCGCCTTGGGCCCGGATGGATCCGTCGTGGAATCGCCTAATATTTGTCCCAGACATCAAATACGGCATAAGAAACAATTTCCACCCACTCGAAATGACCACATTATATATTTTGGCATTTTACAGCCATAAAACTGCAAATCCGCGCGAGTCCCAAATTTTTGTGTGCTACCATGCCTTCCGCCTTGGGCCCGGATGGATCCGTCGTGGAATCGCCTAATATCTGTCCCGGACATCAAATACGGCATAAGAAACAATTTCCACCCACTTGAAATGACCACATTATATATTTTGGCATTTTACAGCCATAAAACTGCAAATCCGCGCGAGTCCCAAATTTTTGTGTGCTATAGCCCATGCCTTCCGCCTTTGGCCGGATGGATCCATCATGGAATCGCCTAATATTTGTCCCGGACATCAAATACGGCATAAGAAACAATTTCGACCCACTCGAAATGACCACATTATATATTTTGGCATTTTACAGCCATAAAACTGCAAATCCGCGCGAGTCCCAAATTTTTGTGTGCTACCATGCCTTCCGCCTTGGGCCCGGATGGATCCATCGTGGAATCGCCTAATATCTTTCCCGGACATCAAATACGGCATAAGAAACAATTTCCACCCACTAGAAATGACAACATTATATTTTTGGCATTTTACAGCCATAAAACTGCAAATCCGCGCGAGTCCCAAATTTTTGTGTGTTATAGCCTATGCCTTCCGCCTTGGGCAGGATGGATCCGTCGTGGAATCACCTAATATCTGTCACGGACATCAAATACGGCATAAGAAATAATTTCCACCCACTCGAAATGACCACATTATATTTTTTGGCATTTTACAGCCATAAAACTGCAAATCCGCGCTAGTCCCAAATATTTGTGTGCTATAGCTCATGCCTTCCGCCTTTGGCCGGATGGATCCATCATGGAATCGCCTAATATTTGTCCCGGACATCAAATACGGCATAAGAAACAATTTCCACCCACTCGAAATGACCACATTATATATTTTGGCATTTTACAGCCATAAAACTGCAAATCCGCGCGAGTCCCAAATTTTTGTGTGTTATAGCCTATGCCTTCCGCCTTGGGCCGGATGGATCCGTCGTGGAATCACCTAATATCTGTCACGGACATCAAATACGGCATAAGAAATAATTTCCACCCACTCGAAATGACCACATTATATTTTTTGGCATTTTACAGCCATAAAACTGCAAATCCGCGCTAGTCCCAAATATTTGTGTGCTATAGCTCATGCCTTCCGCCTTTGGCCGGATGGATCCATCATGGAATCGCCTAATATTTGTCCCGGACATCAAATACGGCATAAGAAACAATTTCCACCCACTCGAAATGACCACTTTATATATTTTGGCATTTTACAGCCATAAAACTGCAAATCCGCGCGAGTCCCAAATTTTTGTGTGTTATAGCCTATGCCTTCCGCCTTGGGCCGGATGGATCCGTCGTGGAATCGCCTAATATTTGTCCCGGACATCAAATACGGCATAAGAAACAATTTCTACCCACCCGAAATGACCACATTATATTTTTTGGCATTTTACATCCATAAAACTGCAAATTCGCGCGAGTCCCAAATTTTGTGTGCGCCCATGCCTTCCGCCTTGGGGCCGGATGGATCCGTCGTGGAATCGCCTAATATTTGTTCCGGACATCAAATACGGCATAAGAAACAATTTCCACCCACTCGAAATGACCACATTATATTTTTTGGCATTTTACAGCCATAAAACTGCAAATCCGCGCGAGTCCCAAATTTTTGTGTGCTATAGCCCATGCCTTCCGCCTTTGGCCGGATGGATCCATCATGAAATCGCCTAATATTTGTCCCGGACATCAAATACGGCATAAGAAACAATTTCCACCCACTCGAAATGACCACATTATATATTTTGGCATTTTACAGCCATAAAACTGCAAATCCGCGCGAGTCCCAAATTTTTGTGTGTTATAGCCCATGCCTTCCGCCTTGGGCCGGATGGATCCGTCGTGGAATCGCCTAATATTTGTCCCGGACATCAAATACGGCATAAGAAACAATTTTCACCCACTCGAAATGACCACATTATATATTTTGGCATTTTACAGCCATAAAACTGCAAATCCGCGCGAGTCCCAAATTTTGTGTGCGCCCATGCCTTCCTCCTTGGGCCCGGATGGATCCGTCGTGGAATCGCCTAATATTTGTCCCAGACATCAAATACGGCATAAGAAACAATTTCCACCCACTCGAAATGACCACATTATGTTTTTTGGCATTTTACAGCCATAAAACTGCAAATCCGCGCTAGTCCCAAATATTTGTGTGCTATAGCTCATGCCTTCCGCCTTGGGCCGGATGGATCCGTCGTGGAATCGCCTAATATCTGTCACGGACATCAAATACGGTATAAGAAACAATTTCCACCCACTCGAAATGACCACTTTATATTTTTTGGCATTTTACAGCCATAAAACTGCAAATCCGCGCGAGTCCCAAATATTTGTGTGCTATAGCCCATGCCTTCCGCCTTTGGCCGGATGGATCCATCATGGAATCGCCTAATATTTGTCCCGGACATCAAATACGGCATAAGAAACAATTTCCACCCACTCGAAATGACCACATTATATATTTTGGCATTTTACAGCCATAAAACTGCAAATCCGCGCGAGTCCCAAATTTTTGTGTGCTACCATGCCTTCCGCCTTGGGCCCGGATGGATCCGTCGTGGTCGCCTAATATCTGTCCCGGACATCAAATACGGCATAAGAAACAATTTCCACCCACTAGAAATGACCACATTATATTTTTTGGCATTTTACAGCCATAAATCTGCAAATCCGCGCGAGTCCCAAATTTTTGTGTGTTATAGCCTATGCCTTCCGCCTTGGGCCGGATGGATCCGTCGTGGAATCGCCTAATATCTGTCACGGACATCAAATACGGCATAAGAAACAATTTCCACCCACTCGAAATGACCACATTATATTTTTTGGCATTTTACAGCCATAAAACTGCAAATCCGCGCGAGTCCCAAATTTTTGTGTGTTATAGCCCATGCCTTCCGCCTTGGGCCGGATGGATCCGTCGTGGAATCGCCTAATATTTGTCCCGGACATCAAATACGGCATAAGAAACAATTTTCACCCACTCGAAATGACCACATTATATATTTTGGCATTTTACAGCCATTAAACTGCAAATCCGCGCGAGTCCCAAATTTTGTGTGCGCCCATGCCTTCCTCCTTGGGCCCGGATGGATCCGTCGTGGAATCGCCTAATATTTGTCCCAGACATCAAATACGGCATAAGAAACAATTTCCACCCACTCGAACTGACCACATTATGTTTTTTGGCATTTTACAGCCATAAAACTGCAAATCCGCGCTAGTCCCAAATATTTGTGTGCTATAGCTCATGCCTTCCGCCTTGGGCCGGATGAATCCGTCGTGGAATCGCCTAATATCTGTCACGAACATCAAATACGGTATAAGAAACAATTTCCACCCACTCGAAATGACCACTTTATATTTTTTGGCATTTTACAGCCGTAAAACTGCAAATCCGCGCGAGTCCCAAATTTTTATGTGCTATAGCCCATGCCTTCCGCCTTTGGCCGGATGGATCCATCATGGAATCGCCTAATATTTGTCCCGGACATCAAATACGGCATAAGAAACAATTTCGACCCACTCGAAATGACCACATTATATATTTTGGCATTTTACAGCCATAAAACTGCAAATCCGCGCGAGTCCCAAATTTTTGTGTGCGCCCATGCCTTCCGCCTTGGGCCCGGATGGATCCGTCGTGGAATCGCCTAATATTTGTCCCAGACATCAAATACGGCATAAGAAACAATTTCCACCCACTCGAAATGACCACATTATGTTTTTTGGCATTTTACAGCCACAAAACTGCAAATCTGCGCTAGTCCCAAATATTTGTGTGCTATAGCTCATGCCTTCCGCCTTGGGCCGGATGGATCCGTCGTGGAATCGCCTAATATCTGTCACGGACATCAAATACGGTATAAGAAACAATTTCCACCCACTCAAAATGACCACATTATATTTTTTGGCATTTTACAGCCATAAAACTGCTAATCCGCGCGAGTCCCAAATTTTTGTGTGCTATAGCCCATGCCTTCCGCCTTTGGCCGGATGGATCCATCATGGAATCGCCTAATATTTGTCCCGGACATCAAATACGGCATAAGAAAAAATTTCCACCCACTCGAAATGACCACATTATATTTTTTGGCATTTTACAGCCATAAAACTGCAAATCCGCGCGAGTCCCAAATTTTTATGTGCTATAGCCCATGCCTTCCGCCTTTGGCCGGATGGATCCATCATGGAATCGCCTAATATTTGTCCCGGACATCAAATACGGCATAAGAAACAATTTCGACCCACTCGAAATGACCACATTATATATTTTGGCATTTTACAGCCATAAAACTGCAAATCCGCGCGAGTCCCAAATTTTTGTGTGCGCCCATGCCTTCCGCCTTGGGCCCGGATGGATCCGTCGTGGAATCGCCTAATATTTGTCCCAGACATCAAATACGGCATAAGAAACAATTTCCACCCACTCGAAATGACCACATTATGTTTTTTGGCATTTTACAGCCATAAAACTGCAAATCTGCGCTAGTCCCAAATATTTGTGTGCTATAGCTCATGCCTTCCGCCTTGGGCCGGATGGATCCGTCGTGGAATCGCCTAATATCTGTCACGGACATCAAATACGACATTAGAAACAATTTCCACCCACTCAAAATGACCACATTATATTTTTTGGCATTTTACAGCCATAAAACTGCAAATCCGCGCGAGTCCCAAATTTTTGTGTGCTATAGCCCATGCCTTCCGCCTTTGGCCGGATGGATCCGTCGTGGAATCGCCTAATATTTGTCCCAGACATCAAATACGGCATAAGAAACAATTTCCACCCACTCGAAATGACCACATTATATTTTTTGGCATTTTACAGCCATAAAACTGCAAATCCGCGCGAGTCCCAAATTTTTGTGTGCTATAGCCCATGCCTTCCGCCTTTGGCCGGATGGATCCATCATGGAATCGCCTAATATTTGTCCCGGACATCAAATACGGCATAAGAAACAATTTCCACCCACTCGAAATGACCACATTATATATTTTGGCATTTTACAGCCATAAAACTGCAAATCCGCGCGAGTCCCAAATTTTTGTGTGCTACCATGCCTTCCGCTTTGGGCCCGGATGGATCCGTCGTGGTCGCCTAATATCTGTCCCGGACATCAAATACGGCATAAGAAACAATTTCCACCCACTAGAAATGACCACATTATATTTTTTGGCATTTTACAGCCATAAAACTGCAAATCCGCGCGAGTCCCAAATTTTTGTGTGTTATAGCCTATGCCTTCCGCCTTGGGCCGGATGGATCCGTCGTGGAATCGCCTAATATCTGTCACGGACATCAAATACGGCATAAGAAACAATTTCCACCCACTCGAAATGACCACATTATATTTTTTGGCATTTTACAGCCATAAAACTGCAAATCCGCGCGAGTCCCAAATTTTTGTGTGCTACCATGCCTTCCGCCTTGGGCCCGGATGGATCCGTCGTGGAATCGCCTAATATCTGTCCCGGACATCAAATACGGCATAAGAAACAATTTCCACCCACTTGAAATGACCACATTATATATTTTGGCATTTTACAGCCATAAAACTGCAAATCCGCGCGAGTCCCAAATTTTTGTGTGCTATAGCCCATGCCTTCCGCCTTTGGCCGGATGGATCCATCATGGAATCGCCTAATATTTGTCCCGGACATCAAATACGGCATAAGAAACAATTTCGACCCACTCAAAATGACCACATTATATATTTTGGCATTTTACAGCCATAAAACTGCAAATCCGCGCGAGTCCCAAATTTTTGTGTGCTACCATGCCTTCCGCCTTGGGCCCGGATGGATCCATCGTGGAATCGCCTAATATCTTTCCCGGACATCAAATACGGCATAAGAAACAATTTCCACCCACTAGAAATGACAACATTATATTTTTGGCATTTTACAGCCATAAAACTGCAAATCCGCGCGAGTCCCAAATTTTTGTGTGTTATAGCCTATGCCTTCCGCCTTGGGCAGGATGGATCCGTCGTGGAATCACCTAATATCTGTCACGGACATCAAATACGGCATAAGAAATAATTTCCACCCACTCGAAATGACCACATTATATTTTTTGGCATTTTACAGCCATAAAACTGCAAATCCGCGCTAGTCCCAAATATTTGTGTGCTATAGCTCATGCCTTCCGCCTTTGGCCGGATGGATCCATCATGGAATCGCCTAATATTTGTCCCGGACATCAAATACGGCATAAGAAACAATTTCCACCCACTCGAAATGACCACATTATATATTTTGGCATTTTACAGCCATAAAACTGCAAATCCGCGCGAGTCCCAAATTTTTGTGTGTTATAGCCTATGCCTTCCGCCTTGGGCCGGATGGATCCGTCGTGGAATCACCTAATATCTGTCACGGACATCAAATACGGCATAAGAAATAATTTCCACCCACTCGAAATGACCACATTATATTTTTTGGCATTTTACAGCCATAAAACTGCAAATCCGCGCTAGTCCCAAATATTTGTGTGCTATAGCTCATGCCTTCCGCCTTTGGCCGGATGGATCCATCATGGAATCGCCTAATATTTGTCCCGGACATCAAATACGGCATAAGAAACAATTTCCACCCACTCGAAATGACCACTTTATATATTTTGGCATTTTACAGCCATAAAACTGCAAATCCGCGCGAGTCCCAAATTTTTGTGTGTTATAGCCTATGCCTTCCGCCTTGGGCCGGATGGATCCGTCGTGGAATCGCCTAATATTTGTCCCGGACATCAAATACGGCATAAGAAACAATTTCTACCCACCCGAAATGACCACATTATATTTTTTGGCATTTTACATCCATAAAACTGCAAATTCGCGCGAGTCCCAAATTTTGTGTGCGCCCATGCCTTCCGCCTTGGGGCCGGATGGATCCGTCGTGGAATCGCCTAATATTTGTTCCGGACATCAAATACGGCATAAGAAACAATTTCCACCCACTCGAAATGACCACATTATATTTTTTGGCATTTTACAGCCATAAAACTGCAAATCCGCGCGAGTCCCAAATTTTTGTGTGCTATAGCCCATGCCTTCCGCCTTTGGCCGGATGGATCCATCATGAAATCGCCTAATATTTGTCCCGGACATCAAATACGGCATAAGAAACAATTTCCACCCACTCGAAATGACCACATTATATATTTTGGCATTTTACAGCCATAAAACTGCAAATCCGCGCGAGTCCCAAATTTTTGTGTGTTATAGCCCATGCCTTCCGCCTTGGGCCGGATGGATCCGTCGTGGAATCGCCTAATATTTGTCCCGGACATCAAATACGGCATAAGAAACAATTTTCACCCACTCGAAATGACCACATTATATATTTTGGCATTTTACAGCCATAAAACTGCAAATCCGCGCGAGTCCCAAATTTTGTGTGCGCCCATGCCTTCCTCCTTGGGCCCGGATGGATCCGTCGTGGAATCGCCTAATATTTGTCCCAGACATCAAATACGGCATAAGAAACAATTTCCACCCACTCGAAATGACCACATTATGTTTTTTGGCATTTTACAGCCATAAAACTGCAAATCCGCGCTAGTCCCAAATATTTGTGTGCTATAGCTCATGCCTTCCGCCTTGGGCCGGATGGATCCGTCGTGGAATCGCCTAATATCTGTCACGGACATCAAATACGGTATAAGAAACAATTTCCACCCACTCGAAATGACCACTTTATATTTTTTGGCATTTTACAGCCATAAAACTGCAAATCCGCGCGAGTCCCAAATATTTGTGTGCTATAGCCCATGCCTTCCGCCTTTGGCCGGATGGATCCATCATGGAATCGCCTAATATTTGTCCCGGACATCAAATACGGCATAAGAAACAATTTCCACCCACTCGAAATGACCACATTATATATTTTGGCATTTTACAGCCATAAAACTGCAAATCCGCGCGAGTCCCAAATTTTTGTGTGCTACCATGCCTTCCGCCTTGGGCCCGGATGGATCCGTCGTGGTCGCCTAATATCTGTCCCGGACATCAAATACGGCATAAGAAACAATTTCCACCCACTAGAAATGACCACATTATATTTTTTGGCATTTTACAGCCATAAATCTGCAAATCCGCGCGAGTCCCAAATTTTTGTGTGTTATAGCCTATGCCTTCCGCCTTGGGCCGGATGGATCCGTCGTGGAATCGCCTAATATCTGTCACGGACATCAAATACGGCATAAGAAACAATTTCCACCCACTCGAAATGACCACATTATATTTTTTGGCATTTTACAGCCATAAAACTGCAAATCCGCGCGAGTCCCAAATTTTTGTGTGTTATAGCCCATGCCTTCCGCCTTGGGCCGGATGGATCCGTCGTGGAATCGCCTAATATTTGTCCCGGACATCAAATACGGCATAAGAAACAATTTTCACCCACTCGAAATGACCACATTATATATTTTGGCATTTTACAGCCATAAAACTGCAAATCCGCGCGAGTCCCAAATTTTGTGTGCGCCCATGCCTTCCTCCTTGGGCCCGGATGGATCCGTCGTGGAATCGCCTAATATTTGTCCCAGACATCAAATACGGCATAAGAAACAATTTCCACCCACTCGAAATGACCACATTATGTTTTTTGGCATTTTACAGCCATAAAACTGCAAATCCGCGCTAGTCCCAAATATTTGTGTGCTATAGCTCATGCCTTCCGCCTTGGGCCGGATGGATCCGTCGTGGAATCGCCTAATATCTGTCACGAACATCAAATACGGTATAAGAAACAATTTCCACCCACTCGAAATGACCACTTTATATTTTTTGGCATTTTACAGCCGTAAAACTGCAAATCCGCGCGAGTCCCAAATTTTTATGTGCTATAGCCCATGCCTTCCGCCTTTGGCCGGATGGATCCATCATGGAATCGCCTAATATTTGTCCCGGACATCAAATACGGCATAAGAAACAATTTCGACCCACTCGAAATGACCACATTATATATTTTGGCATTTTACAGCCATAAAACTGCAAATCCGCGCGAGTCCCAAATTTTTGTGTGCGCCCATGCCTTCCGCCTTGGGCCCGGATGGATCCGTCGTGGAATCGCCTAATATTTGTCCCAGACATCAAATACGGCATAAGAAACAATTTCCACCCACTCGAAATGACCACATTATGTTTTTTGGCATTTTACAGCCATAAAACTGCAAATCTGCGCTAGTCCCAAATATTTGTGTGCTATAGCTCATGCCTTCCGCCTTGGGCCGGATGGATCCGTCGTGGAATCGCCTAATATCTGTCACGGACATCAAATACGGTATAAGAAACAATTTCCACCCACTCAAAATGACCACATTATATTTTTTGGCATTTTACAGCCATAAAACTGCTAATCCGCGCGAGTCCCAAATTTTTGTGTGCTATAGCCCATGCCTTCCGCCTTTGGCCGGATGGATCCATCATGGAATCGCCTAATATTTGTCCCGGACATCAAATACGGCATAAGAAAAAATTTCCACCCACTCGAAATGACCACATTATATTTTTTGGCATTTTACAGCCATAAAACTGCAAATCCGCGCGAGTCCCAAATTTTTATGTGCTATAGCCCATGCCTTCCGCCTTTGGCCGGATGGATCCATCATGGAATCGCCTAATATTTGTCCCGGACATCAAATACGGCATAAGAAACAATTTCGACCCACTCGAAATGACCACATTATATATTTTGGCATTTTACAGCCATAAAACTGCAAATCCGCGCGAGTCCCAAATTTTTGTGTGCGCCCATGCCTTCCGCCTTGGGCCCGGATGGATCCGTCGTGGAATCGCCTAATATTTGTCCCAGACATCAAATACGGCATAAGAAACAATTTCCACCCACTCGAAATGACCACATTATGTTTTTTGGCATTTTACAGCCATAAAACTGCAAATCTGCGCTAGTCCCAAATATTTGTGTGCTATAGCTCATGCCTTCCGCCTTGGGCCGGATGGATCCGTCGTGGAATCGCCTAATATCTGTCACGGACATCAAATACGACATTAGAAACAATTTCCACCCACTCAAAATGACCACATTATATTTTTTGGCATTTTACAGCCATAAAACTGCAAATCCGCGCGAGTCCCAAATTTTTGTGTGCTATAGCCCATGCCTTCCGCCTTTGGCCGGATGGATCCGTCGTGGAATCGCCTAATATTTGTCCCAGACATCAAATACGGCATAAGAAACAATTTCCACCCACTCGAAATGACCACATTATATTTTTTGGCATTTTACAGCCATAAAACTGCAAATCCGCGCGAGTCCCAAATTTTTGTGTGCTATAGCCCATGCCTTCCGCCTTTGGCCGGATGGATCCATCATGGAATCGCCTAATATTTGTCCCGGACATCAAATACGGCATAAGAAACAATTTCCACCCACTCGAAATGACCACATTATATATTTTGGCATTTTACAGCCATAAAACTGCAAATCCGCGCGAGTCCCAAATTTTTGTGTGCTACCATGCCTTCCGCTTTGGGCCCGGATGGATCCGTCGTGGTCGCCTAATATCTGTCCCGGACATCAAATACGGCATAAGAAACAATTTCCACCCACTAGAAATGACCACATTATATTTTTTGGCATTTTACAGCCATAAAACTGCAAATCCGCGCGAGTCCCAAATTTTTGTGTGTTATAGCCTATGCCTTCCGCCTTGGGCCGGATGGATCCGTCGTGGAATCGCCTAATATCTGTCACGGACATCAAATACGGCATAAGAAACAATTTCCACCCACTCGAAATGACCACATTATATTTTTTGGCATTTTACAGCCATAAAACTGCAAATCCGCGCGAGTCCCAAATTTTTGTGTGCTATAGCCCATGCCTTCCGCCTTTGGCCGGATGGATCCATCATGGAATCGCCTAATATTTGTCCCGGACATCAAATACGGCATAAGAAACAATTTCCACCCACTCGAAATGACCACATTATATATTTTGGCATTTTACAGCCATAAAACTGCAAATCCGCGCGAGTCCCAAATTTTTGTGTGCGCCCATGCCTTCCGCCTTGGGCCCGGATGGATCCGTCGTGGAATCGCCTAATATTTGTCCCAGACATCAAATACGGCATAAGAAACAATTTCCACCCACTCGAAATGACCACATTATGTTTTTTGGCATTTTACAGCCATAAAACTGCAAATCCGCGCTAGTCCCAAATATTTGTGTGCTATAGCTCATGCCTTCCGCCTTGGGCCGGATGGATCCGTCGTGGAATCGCCTAATATCTGTCACGGACATCAAATACGGTATAAGAAACAATTTCCACCCACTCGAAATGACCACTTTATATTTTTTGGCATTTTACAGCCATAAAACTGCAAATCCGCGCGAGTCCCAAATTTTTGTGTGCTATAGCCCATGCCTTCCGCCTTTGGCCGGATGGATCCATCATGGAATCGCCTAATATTTGTCCCGGATATCAAATACGGCATAAGAAACAATTTCGACCCACTCGAAATGACCACATTATATATTTTGGCATTTTACAGCCATAAAACTGCAAATCCGCGCGAGTCCCAAATTTTTGTGTGCTACCATGCCTTCCGCTTTGGGCCCGGATGGATCCGTCGTGGTCGCCTAATATCTGTCCCGGACATCAAATACGGCATAAGAAACAATTTCCACCCACTAGAAATGACCACATTATATTTTTTGGCATTTTACAGCCATAAAATTGCAAATCCGCGCGAGTCCCAAATTTTTGTGTGTTATAGCCTATGCCTTCCGCCTTGGGCCGGATGGATCCGTCGTGGAATCGCCTAATATCTGTCCCGGACATCAAATACGGCATAAGAAACAATTTCGACCCACTCGAAATGACCACATTATATATTTTGGCATTTTACAGCCATAAAACTGCAAATCCGCGCGAGTCCCAAATTTTTGTGTGCGCCCATGCCTTCCGCCTTGGGCTCGGATGGATCCGTCGTGGAATCGCCTAATATTTGTCCCAGACATCAAATACGGCATAAGAAACAATTTCCACCCACTCGAAATGACCACATTATGTTTTTTGGCATTTTACAGCCATAAAACTGCAAATCTGCGCTAGTCCCAAATATTTGTGTGCTATAGCTCATGCCTTCCGCCTTGGGCCGGATGGATCCGTCGTGGAATCGCCTAATATCTGTCACGGACATCAAATACGGTATAAGAAACAATTTCCACCCACTCAAAATGACCACATTATATTTTTTGGCATTTTACAGCCATAAAACTGCTAATCCGCGCGAGTCCCAAATTTTTGTGTGCTATAGCCCATGCCTTCCGCCTTTGGCCGGATGGATCCATCATGGAATCGCCTAATATTTGTCCCGGACATCAAATACGGCATAAGAAAAAATTTCCACCCACTCGAAATGACCACATTATATTTTTTGGCATTTTACAGCCATAAAACTGCAAATCCGCGCGAGTCCCAAATTTTTGTGTGCTATAGCCCATGCCTTCCGCCTTTGGCCGGATGGATCCATCATGGAATCGCCTAATATTTGTCCCGGACATCAAATACGGCATAAGAAACAATTTCCACCCACTCGAAATGACCACATTATATATTTTGGCATTTTACAGCCATAAAACTGCAAATCCGCGCGAGTCCCAAATTTTTGTGTGCTACCATGCCTTCCGCTTTGGGCCCGGATGGATCCGTCGTGGTCGCCTAATATCTGTCCCGGACATCAAATACGGCATAAGAAACAATTTCCACCCACTAGAAATGACCACATTATATTTTTGGCATTTTACAGCCATAAAACTGCAAATCCGCGCGAGTCCCAAATTTTTGTGTGTTATAGCCTATGCCTTCCGCCTTGGGCCGGATGGATCCGTCGTGGAATCGCCTAATATCTGTCACGGACATCAAATACGGCATAAGAAACAATTTCCACCCACTCGAAATGACCACATTATATTTTTTGGCATTTTACAGCCATAAAACTGCAAATCCGCGCGAGTTCCAATATTTTGTGTGCTATAGCCCATGCCTTCCGCCTTTGGCCGGATGGATCCATCATGGAATCGCCTAATATTTGTCCCGGACATCAAATACGGCATAAGAAAAAATTTCCACCCACTCGAAATGACCACATTATATATTTTGGCATTTTACAGCCATAAAACTGCAAATCCGCGCGAGTCCCAAATTTTTGTGTGCGCCCATGCCTTCCGCCTTGGGCCCGGATGGATCCGTCGTGGAATCGCCTAATATTTGTCCCAGACATCAAATACGGCATAAGAAACAATTTCCACCCACTCGAAAAGACCACATTATGTTTTTTGGCATTTTACAGCCATAAAACTGCAAATCCGCGCTAGTCCCAAATATTTGTGTGCTATAGCTCATGCCTTCCGCCTTGGGCCGGATGGATCCGTCGTGGAATCGCCTAATATCTATCACGGACATCAAATACGGTATAAGAAACAATTTCCACCCACTCAAAATGACCACATTATATTTTTTGGCATTTTACAGCCATAAAACTGCAAATCCGCGCGAGTCCCAAATTTTTGTGTGCTATAGCCCATGCCTTCCGCCTTTGGCCGGATGGATCCATCATGGAATCGCCTAATATTTGTCCCGGACATCAAATACGGCATAAGAAAAAATTTCCACCCACTCGAAATGACCACATTATATTTTTTGGCATTTTACAGCCATAAAACTGCAAATCCGCGCGAGTCCCAAATTTTTGTGTGCTATAGCCCATGCCTTCCGCCTTTGGCCGGATGGATCCATCATGGAATCGCCTAATATTTGTCCCGGACATCAAATACGGCATAAGAAACAATTTCCACCCACTCGAAAAGACCACATTATGTTTTTTGGCATTTTACAGCCATAAAACTGCAAATCCGCGCTAGTCCCAAATATTTGTGTGCTATAGCTCATGCCTTCCGCCTTGGGCCGGATGGATCCGTCGTGGAATCGCCTAATATCTATCACGGACATCAAATACGGTATAAGAAACAATTTCCACCCACTCAAAATGACCACATTATATTTTTTGGCATTTTACAGCCATAAAACTGCAAATCCGCGCGAGTCCCAAATTTTTGTGTGCTATAGCCCATGCCTTCCGCCTTTGGCCGGATGGATCCATCATGGAATCGCCTAATATTTGTCCCGGACATCAAATACGGCATAAGAAAAAATTTCCACCCACTCGAAATGACCACATTATATTTTTTGGCATTTTACAGCCATAAAACTGCAAATCCGCGCGAGTCCCAAATTTTTGTGTGCTATAGCCCATGCCTTCCGCCTTTGGCCGGATGGATCCATCATGGAATCGCCTAATATTTGTCCCGGACATCAAATACGGCATAAGAAACAATTTCCACCCACTCGAAATGACCACATTATATATTTTGGCATTTTACAGCCATAAAACTGCAAATCCGCGCGAGTCCCAAATTTTTGTGTGCGCCCATGCCTTCCGCCTTGGGCCCGGATGGATCCGTCGTGGAATCGCCTAATATTTGTCCCAGACATCAAATACGGCATAAGAAACAATTTCCACCCACTCGAAATGACCACATTATGTTTTTTGGCATTTTACAGCCATAAAACTGCAAATTCGCGCGAGTCCCAAATTTTGTGTGCGCCCATGCCTTCCGCCTTGGGCCCAGATGGATCCGTCGTGGAATCGCCTAATATTTGTCCCGGACATCAAATACGGCATAAGAAACAATTTCCACCCACTCGAAATGACAACATTATATATTTTGGCATTTTACAGCCATAAAACTGCAAATCCGCGCGAGTCCCAAATTTTTATGTGCTATAGCCCATGCCTTCCGCCTTTGGCCGGATGGATCCATCATGGAATCGCCTAATATTTGTCCCGGACATCAAATACGGCATAAGAAACAATTTCGACCCACTCGAAATGACCACATTATATATTTTGGCATTTTACAGCCATAAAACTGCAAATCCGCGCGAGTCCCAAATTTTTGTGTGCGCCCATGCCTTCCGCCTTGGGCCCGGATGGATCCGTCGTGGAATCGCCTAATATTTGTCCCAGACATCAAATACGGCATAAGAAACAATTTCCACCCACTCGAAATGACCACATTATGTTTTTTGGCATTTTACAGCCATAAAACTGCAAATCTGCGCTAGTCCCAAATATTTGTGTGCTATAGCTCATGCCTTCCGCCTTGGGCCGGATGGATCCGTCGTGGAATCGCCTAATATCTGTCACGGACATCAAATACGACATTAGAAACAATTTCCACCCACTCAAAATGACCACATTATATTTTTTGGCATTTTACAGCCATAAAACTGCAAATCCGCGCGAGTCCCAAATTTTTGTGTGCTATAGCCCATGCCTTCCGCCTTTGGCCGGATGGATCCGTCGTGGAATCGCCTAATATTTGTCCCAGACATCAAATACGGCATAAGAAACAATTTCCACCCACTCGAAATGACCACATTATATTTTTTGGCATTTTACAGCCATAAAACTGCAAATCCGCGCGAGTCCCAAATTTTTGTGTGCTATAGCCCATGCCTTCCGCCTTTGGCCGGATGGATCCATCATGGAATCGCCTAATATTTGTCCCGGACATCAAATACGGCATAAGAAACAATTTCCACCCACTCGAAATGACCACATTATATATTTTGGCATTTTACAGCCATAAAACTGCAAATCCGCGCGAGTCCCAAATTTTTGTGTGCTACCATGCCTTCCGCTTTGGGCCCGGATGGATCCGTCGTGGTCGCCTAATATCTGTCCCGGACATCAAATACGGCATAAGAAACAATTTCCACCCACTAGAAATGACCACATTATATTTTTTGGCATTTTACAGCCATAAAACTGCAAATCCGCGCGAGTCCCAAATTTTTGTGTGTTATAGCCTATGCCTTCCGCCTTGGGCCGGATGGATCCGTCGTGGAATCGCCTAATATCTGTCACGGACATCAAATACGGCATAAGAAACAATTTCCACCCACTCGAAATGACCACATTATATTTTTTGGCATTTTACAGCCATAAAACTGCAAATCCGCGCGAGTCCCAAATTTTTGTGTGCTATAGCCCATGCCTTCCGCCTTTGGCCGGATGGATCCATCATGGAATCGCCTAATATTTGTCCCGGACATCAAATACGGCATAAGAAACAATTTCCACCCACTCGAAATGACCACATTATATATTTTGGCATTTTACAGCCATAAAACTGCAAATCCGCGCGAGTCCCAAATTTTTGTGTGCGCCCATGCCTTCCGCCTTGGGCCCGGATGGATCCGTCGTGGAATCGCCTAATATTTGTCCCAGACATCAAATACGGCATAAGAAACAATTTCCACCCACTCGAAATGACCACATTATGTTTTTTGGCATTTTACAGCCATAAAACTGCAAATCCGCGCTAGTCCCAAATATTTGTGTGCTATAGCTCATGCCTTCCGCCTTGGGCCGGATGGATCCGTCGTGGAATCGCCTAATATCTGTCACGGACATCAAATACGGTATAAGAAACAATTTCCACCCACTCGAAATGACCACTTTATATTTTTTGGCATTTTACAGCCATAAAACTGCAAATCCGCGCGAGTCCCAAATTTTTGTGTGCTATAGCCCATGCCTTCCGCCTTTGGCCGGATGGATCCATCATGGAATCGCCTAATATTTGTCCCGGATATCAAATACGGCATAAGAAACAATTTCGACCCACTCGAAATGACCACATTATATATTTTGGCATTTTACAGCCATAAAACTGCAAATCCGCGCGAGTCCCAAATTTTTGTGTGCTACCATGCCTTCCGCTTTGGGCCCGGATGGATCCGTCGTGGTCGCCTAATATCTGTCCCGGACATCAAATACGGCATAAGAAACAATTTCCACCCACTAGAAATGACCACATTATATTTTTTGGCATTTTACAGCCATAAAATTGCAAATCCGCGCGAGTCCCAAATTTTTGTGTGTTATAGCCTATGCCTTCCGCCTTGGGCCGGATGGATCCGTCGTGGAATCGCCTAATATCTGTCCCGGACATCAAATACGGCATAAGAAACAATTTCGACCCACTCGAAATGACCACATTATATATTTTGGCATTTTACAGCCATAAAACTGCAAATCCGCGCGAGTCCCAAATTTTTGTGTGCGCCCATGCCTTCCGCCTTGGGCTCGGATGGATCCGTCGTGGAATCGCCTAATATTTGTCCCAGACATCAAATACGGCATAAGAAACAATTTCCACCCACTCGAAATGACCACATTATGTTTTTTGGCATTTTACAGCCATAAAACTGCAAATCTGCGCTAGTCCCAAATATTTGTGTGCTATAGCTCATGCCTTCCGCCTTGGGCCGGATGGATCCGTCGTGGAATCGCCTAATATCTGTCACGGACATCAAATACGGTATAAGAAACAATTTCCACCCACTCAAAATGACCACATTATATTTTTTGGCATTTTACAGCCATAAAACTGCTAATCCGCGCGAGTCCCAAATTTTTGTGTGCTATAGCCCATGCCTTCCGCCTTTGGCCGGATGGATCCATCATGGAATCGCCTAATATTTGTCCCGGACATCAAATACGGCATAAGAAAAAATTTCCACCCACTCGAAATGACCACATTATATTTTTTGGCATTTTACAGCCATAAAACTGCAAATCCGCGCGAGTCCCAAATTTTTGTGTGCTATAGCCCATGCCTTCCGCCTTTGGCCGGATGGATCCATCATGGAATCGCCTAATATTTGTCCCGGACATCAAATACGGCATAAGAAACAATTTCCACCCACTCGAAATGACCACATTATATATTTTGGCATTTTACAGCCATAAAACTGCAAATCCGCGCGAGTCCCAAATTTTTGTGTGCTACCATGCCTTCCGCTTTGGGCCCGGATGGATCCGTCGTGGTCGCCTAATATCTGTCCCGGACATCAAATACGGCATAAGAAACAATTTCCACCCACTAGAAATGACCACATTATATTTTTGGCATTTTACAGCCATAAAACTGCAAATCCGCGCGAGTCCCAAATTTTTGTGTGTTATAGCCTATGCCTTCCGCCTTGGGCCGGATGGATCCGTCGTGGAATCGCCTAATATCTGTCACGGACATCAAATACGGCATAAGAAACAATTTCCACCCACTCGAAATGACCACATTATATTTTTTGGCATTTTACAGCCATAAAACTGCAAATCCGCGCGAGTTCCAATATTTTGTGTGCTATAGCCCATGCCTTCCGCCTTTGGCCGGATGGATCCATCATGGAATCGCCTAATATTTGTCCCGGACATCAAATACGGCATAAGAAAAAATTTCCACCCACTCGAAATGACCACATTATATATTTTGGCATTTTACAGCCATAAAACTGCAAATCCGCGCGAGTCCCAAATTTTTGTGTGCGCCCATGCCTTCCGCCTTGGGCCCGGATGGATCCGTCGTGGAATCGCCTAATATTTGTCCCAGACATCAAATACGGCATAAGAAACAATTTCCACCCACTCGAAAAGACCACATTATGTTTTTTGGCATTTTACAGCCATAAAACTGCAAATCCGCGCTAGTCCCAAATATTTGTGTGCTATAGCTCATGCCTTCCGCCTTGGGCCGGATGGATCCGTCGTGGAATCGCCTAATATCTATCACGGACATCAAATACGGTATAAGAAACAATTTCCACCCACTCAAAATGACCACATTATATTTTTTGGCATTTTACAGCCATAAAACTGCAAATCCGCGCGAGTCCCAAATTTTTGTGTGCTATAGCCCATGCCTTCCGCCTTTGGCCGGATGGATCCATCATGGAATCGCCTAATATTTGTCCCGGACATCAAATACGGCATAAGAAAAAATTTCCACCCACTCGAAATGACCACATTATATTTTTTGGCATTTTACAGCCATAAAACTGCAAATCCGCGCGAGTCCCAAATTTTTGTGTGCTATAGCCCATGCCTTCCGCCTTTGGCCGGATGGATCCATCATGGAATCGCCTAATATTTGTCCCGGACATCAAATACGGCATAAGAAACAATTTCCACCCACTCGAAAAGACCACATTATGTTTTTTGGCATTTTACAGCCATAAAACTGCAAATCCGCGCTAGTCCCAAATATTTGTGTGCTATAGCTCATGCCTTCCGCCTTGGGCCGGATGGATCCGTCGTGGAATCGCCTAATATCTATCACGGACATCAAATACGGTATAAGAAACAATTTCCACCCACTCAAAATGACCACATTATATTTTTTGGCATTTTACAGCCATAAAACTGCAAATCCGCGCGAGTCCCAAATTTTTGTGTGCTATAGCCCATGCCTTCCGCCTTTGGCCGGATGGATCCATCATGGAATCGCCTAATATTTGTCCCGGACATCAAATACGGCATAAGAAAAAATTTCCACCCACTCGAAATGACCACATTATATTTTTTGGCATTTTACAGCCATAAAACTGCAAATCCGCGCGAGTCCCAAATTTTTGTGTGCTATAGCCCATGCCTTCCGCCTTTGGCCGGATGGATCCATCATGGAATCGCCTAATATTTGTCCCGGACATCAAATACGGCATAAGAAACAATTTCCACCCACTCGAAATGACCACATTATATATTTTGGCATTTTACAGCCATAAAACTGCAAATCCGCGCGAGTCCCAAATTTTTGTGTGCGCCCATGCCTTCCGCCTTGGGCCCGGATGGATCCGTCGTGGAATCGCCTAATATTTGTCCCAGACATCAAATACGGCATAAGAAACAATTTCCACCCACTCGAAATGACCACATTATGTTTTTTGGCATTTTACAGCCATAAAACTGCAAATTCGCGCGAGTCCCAAATTTTGTGTGCGCCCATGCCTTCCGCCTTGGGCCCAGATGGATCCGTCGTGGAATCGCCTAATATTTGTCCCGGACATCAAATACGGCATAAGAAACAATTTCCACCCACTCGAAATGACAACATTATATATTTTGGCATTTTACAGCCATAAAACTGCAAATCCGCGCGAGTCCCAAATTTTTATGTGCTATAGCCCATGCCTTCCGCCTTGGGCCCGGATGGATCCGTCGTGGAATCGCCTAATATTTGTCCCGGACATCAAATACAGCATAAGAAACAATTTCCACCCACTCGAAATGACCACATTATATATTTTGGCATTTTACAGCCATAAAACTGCAAATCCGCGCGAGTCCCAAATTTTTGTGTGCTACCATGCCTTCCGCCTTGGGCCGGATGGATCCGTCGTAGAATTGCCTAATATTTGTCCCGGACATCAAATACGACATAAGAAACAATTTCCACCAACCCGAAATGACCACATTATATTTTTTGGCATTTTACAGCCATAAAACTGCAAATTCGCGCGAGTCCCAAATTTTGTGTGCGCCCATGCCTTCCGCCTTGGGCCCAGATGGATCCGTCGTGGAATCGCCTAATATTTGTCCCGGACATCAAATACGGCATAAGAAACAATTTCCACCCACTCGAAATGACCACATTATATATTTTGGCATTTTACAGCCATAAAACTGCAAATCCGCTCGAGTCCCAAATTTTTGTGTGCTATAGCCCATGCCTTCCGCATTGGGCCGGATGGATCCGTCGTGGAATCGCCTAATATTTGTCCCGGACATCAAATACGGCATAAGAAATAATTTCCACCCACTCGAAATGACCACATTATTTATTTTGGCATTTTACAGCCATAAAACTGCAAATCCGCTCGAGTCCCAAATTTTTGTGTGCTATAGCCCATGCCTTCCGCATTGGGCCGGATGGATCCGTCGTGGAATCGCCTAATATTTGTCCTGGACATCAAATACGGCATAAGAAACAATTTCCACCCACTCGAAATGACCACATTATATATTTTGGCATTTTCCAGCCATAAAACTGCAAATCCGTGCGAGTCCCAAATTTTTGTGTGCTACCATGCCTTCCGCCTTGGGCCCGGATGGATTCGTCGTGGAATCGCCTAATATTTGTCCAGGACATCAAATACGGCCTAAGAAACAATTTCCACCCATTCGAAATGATCACATTATATTTTTTGGCATTTTACAGCCATAAAACTGCAAATCCGCGCGAGTCCCAAATATTTGTGTGCTACCATGCCTTCCGCCTTGGGCCGGATGGATCCGTCGTGGAATCACCTAATATTTGTCCCGGACATCAAATACGGCATAAGAAACAATTTCCACCCACTCGAAATGACCACATTATATATTTTGGCATTTTACAGCCATAAAACTGCAAATCCGCTCGAGTCCCAAATTTTTGTGTGCTATAGCCCATGCCTTCCGCATTGGGCCGGATGGATCCGTCGTGGAATCGCCTAATATTTGTCCCGGACATCAAATACGGCATAAGAAATAATTTCCACCCACTCGAAATGACCACATTATTTATTTTGGCATTTTACAGCCATAAAACTGCAAATCCGCTCGAGTCCCAAATTTTTGTGTGCTATAGCCCATGCCTTCCGCATTGGGCCGGATGGATCCGTCGTGGAATCGCCTAATATTTGTCCTGGACATCAAATACGGCATAAGAAACAATTTCCACCCACTCGAAATGACCACATTATATATTTTGGCATTTTCCAGCCATAAAACTGCAAATCCGTGCGAGTCCCAAATTTTTGTGTGCTACCATGCCTTCCGCCTTGGACCCGGATGGATTCGTCGTGGAATCGCCTAATATTTGTCCAGGACATCAAATACGGCCTAAGAAACAATTTCCACCCATTCGAAATGATCACATTATATTTTTTGGCATTTTACAGCCATAAAACTGCAAATCCGCGCGAGTCCCAAATATTTGTGTGCTACCATGCCTTCCGCCTTGGGCCGGATGGATCCGTCGTGGAATCACCTAATATTTGTCCCGGACATCAAATACGGCATAAGAAACAATTTCCACCTACTCGAAATGACCACATTATATTTTTTGGCATTTTCCAGCCATAAAACTGCAAATCCGTGCAAGTCTCAAATTTTTGTGTGCTACCATGCCTTCCGCCTTGGGCCCGGATGGATCCGTCGTGGAATCGCCTAATATTTGTCCAGGACATCAAATACGGCCTAAGAAACAATTTCCACCCATTCATAATGATCACATTATATTTTTTGGCATTTTACAGCCATAAAACTGCAAATCCGCGCGAGTCCCAAATATTTGTGTGCTACCATGCCTTCCGCCTTGGGCCGGATGGATCCGTCGTGGAATCACCTAATATTTGTCCCGGACATCAAATACGACATAAGAAACAATTTCCACCAACCCGAAATGATCACATTATATTTTTTGGCATTTTACATCCATAAAACTGCAAATCCGTGCGAGTCCCAAATATTTGTGTGCTACCATGCCTTCCGCCTTGGGCCGGATGGATCCGTCGTGGAATCACCTAATATTTGTCCCGGACATCAAATACGGCATAAGAAACAATTTCCACCTACTCGAAATGACCACATTATATTTTTTGGCATTTTACAGCCATAAAACTGCAAATTCGCGCGAGTCCCAAATTTTGTGTGCGCCCATGCCTTCCGCCTTGGGCCCAGATGGATCCGTCGTGGAATCGCCTAATATTTGTCCCGGACATCAAATACGGCATAAGAAACAATTTCCACCCACTCGAAATGACCACATTATATATTTTGGCATTTTCGTCCCATAAAACTGCAAATCCGCGCGAGTCCCAAATATTTGTGTGCTACCATGCCTTCCGCCTTGGGCCGGATGGATCCGTCGTGGAATCACCTAATATTTGTCCCGGACATCAAATACGGCATAAGAAACAATTTCCACCCACTCGAAATGACCACATTATATATTTTGGCATTTTAAAGCCATAAAACTGCAAATCCGCTCGAGTCCCAAATTTTTGTGTGCTATAGCCCATGCCTTCCGCATTGGGCCGGATGGATCCGTCGTGGAATCGCCTAATATTTGTCCCGGACATCAAATACGGCATAAGAAATAATTTCCACCCACTCGAAATGACCACATTATATATTTTGGCATTTTACAGCCATAAAACTGCAAATCCGCTCGAGTCCCAAATTTTTGTGTGCTATAGCCCATGCCTTCCGCATTGGGCCGGATGGATCCGTCGTGGAATCGCCTAATATTTGTCCTGGACATCAAATACGGCATAAGAAACAATTTCCACCCACTCGAAATGACCACATTATATATTTTGGCATTTTCCAGCCATAAAACTGCAAATCCGTGCGAGTCCCAAATTTTTGTGTGCTACCATGCCTTCCGCCTTGGGCCCGGATGGATTCGTCGTGGAATCGCCTAATATTTGTCCAGGACATCAAATACGGCCTAAGAAACAATTTCCACCCATTCGAAATGATCACATTATATTTTTTGGCATTTTACAGCCATAAAACTGCAAATCCGCGCGAGTCCCAAATATTTGTGTGCTACCATGCCTTCCGCCTTGGGCCCAGATGGATCCGTCGTGGAATCGCCTAATATTTGTCCCGGACATCAAATACGGCATAAGAAACAATTTCCACCCACTCGAAATGACCACATTATATATTTTGGCATTTTAAAGCCATAAAACTGCAAATCCGCTCGAGTCCCAAATTTTTGTGTGCTATAGCCCATGCCTTCCGCATTGGGCCGGATGGATCCGTCGTGGAATCGCCTAATATTTGTCCCGGACATCAAATACGGCATAAGAAATAATTTCCACCCACTCGAAATGACCACATTATTTATTTTGGCATTTTACAGCCATAAAACTGCAAATCCGCTCGAGTCCCAAATTTTTGTGTGCTATAGCCCATGCCTTCCGCATTGGGCCGGATGGATCCGTCGTGGAATCGCCTAATATTTGTCCTGGACATCAAATACGGCATAAGAAACAATTTCCACCCACTCGAAATGACCACATTATATTTTTTGGCATTTTCCAGCCATAAAACTGCAAATCCGTGCGAGTCCCAAATTTTTGTGTGCTACCATGCCTTCCGCCTTGGGCCCGGATGGATTCGTCGTGGAATCGCCTAATATTTGTCCAAGACATCAAATACGGCCTAAGAAACAATTTCCACCCATTCGAAATGATCACATTATATTTTTTGGCATTTTACAGCCATAAAACTGCAAATCCGCGCGAGTCCCAAATATTTGTGTGCTACCATGCCTTCCGCCTTGGGCCGGATGGATCCGTCGTGGAATCACCTAATATTTGTCCCGGACATCAAATACGGCATAAGAAACAATTTCCACCCACTCGAAATGACCACATTATATATTTTGGCATTTTACAGCCATAAAACTGCAAATCCGCTCGAGTCCCAAATTTTTGTGTGCTATAGCCCATGCCTTCCGCATTGGGCCGGATGGATCCGTCGTGGAATCGCCTAATATTTGTCCCGGACATCAAATACGGCATAAGAAATAATTTCCACCCACTCGAAATGACCACATTATTTATTTTGGCATTTTACAGCCATAAAACTGCAAATCCGCTCGAGTCCCAAATTTTTGTGTGCTATAGCCCATGCCTTCCGCATTGGGCCGGATGGATCCGTCGTGGAATCGCCTAATATTTGTCCTGGACATCAAATACGGCATAAGAAACAATTTCCACCCACTCGAAATGACCACATTATATATTTTGGCATTTTCCAGCCATAAAACTGCAAATCCGTGCGAGTCCCAAATTTTTGTGTGCTACCATGCCTTCCGCCTTGGGCCCGGATGGATTCGTCGTGGAATCGCCTAATATTTGTCCAGGACATCAAATACGGCCTAAGAAACAATTTCCACCCATTCGAAATGATCACATTATATTTTTTGGCATTTTACAGCCATAAAACTGCAAATCCGCGCGAGTCCCAAATATTTGTGTGCTACCATGCCTTCCGCCTTGGGCCGGATGGATCCGTCGTGGAATCACCTAATATTTGTCCCGGACATCAAATACGGCATAAGAAACAATTTCCACCTACTCGAAATGACCACATTATATTTTTTGGCATTTTCCAGCCATAAAACTGCAAATCCGTGCAAGTCTCAAATTTTTGTGTGCTACCATGCCTTCCGCCTTGGGCCCGGATGGATCCGTCGTGGAATCGCCTAATATTTGTCCAGGACATCAAATACGGCCTAAGAAACAATTTCCACCCATTCATAATGATCACATTATATTTTTTGGCATTTTACAGCCATAAAACTGCAAATCCGCGCGAGTCCCAAATATTTGTGTGCTACCATGCCTTCCGCCTTGGGCCGGATGGATCCGTCGTGGAATCACCTAATATTTGTCCCGGACATCAAATACGACATAAGAAACAATTTCCACCAACCCGAAATGATCACATTATATTTTTTGGCATTTTACATCCATAAAACTGCAAATCCGTGCGAGTCCCAAATATTTGTGTGCTACCATGCCTTCCGCCTTGGGCCGGATGGATCCGTCGTGGAATCACCTAATATTTGTCCCGGACATCAAATACGGCATAAGAAACAATTTCCACCTACTCGAAATGACCACATTATATTTTTTGGCATTTTACAGCCATAAAACTGCAAATTCGCGCGAGTCCCAAATTTTGTGTGCGCCCATGCCTTCCGCCTTGGGCCCAGATGGATCCGTCGTGGAATCGCCTAATATTTGTCCCGGACATCAAATACGGCATAAGAAACAATTTCCACCCACTCGAAATGACCACATTATATATTTTGGCATTTTAAAGCCATAAAACTGCAAATCCGCTCGAGTCCCAAATTTTTGTGTGCTATAGCCCATGCCTTCCGCATTGGGCCGGATGGATCCGTCGTGGAATCGCCTAATATTTGTCCTGGACATCAAATACGGCATAAGAAACAATTTCCACCCACTCGAAATGACCACATTATATATTTTGGCATTTTCCAGCCATAAAACTGCAAATCCGTGCGAGTCCCAAATTTTTGTGTGCTACCATGCCTTCCGCCTTGGGCCCGGATGGATTCGTCGTGGAATCGCCTAATATTTGTCCAGGACATCAAATACGGCCTAAGAAACAATTTCCACCCATTCGAAATGATCACATTATATTTTTTGGCATTTTACAGCCATAAAACTGCAAATCCGCGCGAGTCCCAAATATTTGTGTGCTACCATGCCTTCCGCCTTGGGCCGGATGGATCCGTCGTGGAATCACCTAATATTTGTCCCGGACATCAAATACGGCATAAGAAACAATTTCCACCTACTCGAAATGACCACATTATATTTTTTGGCATTTTACAGCCATAAAACTGCAAATCCGCGCGAGTCCCAAATATTTGTGTGCTACCATGCCTTCCGCCTTGGGCCGGATGGATCCGTCGTGGAATCACCTAATATTTGTCCCGGACATCAAATACGGCATAAGAAACAATTTCCACCCACTCGAAATGACCACATTATATATTTTGGCATTTTAAAGCCATAAAACTGCAAATCCGCTCGAGTCCCAAATTTTTGTGTGCTATAGCCCATGCCTTCCGCATTGGGCCGGATGGATCCGTCGTGGAATCGCCTAATATTTGTCCTGGACATCAAATACGGCATAAGAAACAATTTCCACCCACTCGAAATGACCACATTATATATTTTGGCATTTTCCAGCCATAAAACTGCAAATCCGTGCGAGTCCCAAATTTTTGTGTGCTACCATGCCTTCCGCCTTGGGCCCGGATGGATTCGTCGTGGAATCGCCTAATATTTGTCCAGGACATCAAATACGGCCTAAGAAACAATTTCCACCCATTCGAAATGATCACATTATATTTTTTGGCATTTTACAGCCATAAAACTGCAAATCCGCGCGAGTCCCAAATATTTGTGTGCTACCATGCCTTCCGCCTTGGGCCGGATGGATCCGTCGTGGAATCACCTAATATTTGTCCCGGACATCAAATACGGCCTAAGAAACAATTTCCACCCATTCGAAATGATCACATTATATTTTTTGGCATTTTACAGCCATAAAACTGCAAATCCGCGCGAGTCCCAAATTTTTGTGTGCTACCATGACTTCCGCCTTGGGCCGGATGGATACGTCGTGGAATCGCCTAATATTTGTCCCGGACATCAAATACGACATAAGAAACAATTTCCACCAACCCGAAATGACCACATTATATTTTTTGGCATTTTACAGCCATAAAACTGCAAATTCGCGCGAGTCCCAAATTTTGTGTGCGCCCATGCCTTCCGCCTTGGGCCCAGATGGATCCGTCGTGGAATCGCCTAATATTTGTCCCGGACATCAAATACGGCATAAGAAACAATTTCCACCCACTCGAAATGACCACATTATATATTTTGGCATTTTACAGCCATAAAACTGCAAATCCGCTCGAGTCCCAAATTTTTGTGTGCTATAGCCCATGCCTTCCGCATTGGGCCGGATGGATCCGTCGTGGAATCGCCTAATATTTGTCCTGGACATCAAATACGGCATAAGAAACAATTTCCACCCACTCGAAATGACCACATTATATATTTTGGCATTTTCCAGCCATAAAACTGCAAATCCGTGCGAGTCTCAAATTTTTGTGTGCTACCATGCCTTCCGCCTTGGGCCCGGATGGATCCGTCGTGGAATCGCCTAATATTTGTCCAGGACATCAAATACGGCCTAAGAAACAATTTCCACCCATTCGAAATGATCACATTATATTTTTTGGCATTTTACAGCCATAAAACTGCAAATCCGCGCGAGTCCCAAATATTTGTGTGCTACCATGCCTTCCGCCTTGGGCCGGATGGATCCGTCGTGGAATCACCTAATATTTGTCCCGGACATCAAATACGGCATAAGAAACAATTTCCACCTACTCGAAATGACCACATTATATTTTTTGGCATTTTACAGCCATAAAACTGCAAATTTGCGCGAGTCCCAAATTTTGTGTGCGCCCATGCCTTCCGCCTTGGGCCCAGATGGATCCGTCGTGGAATCGCCTAATATTTGTCCCGGACATCAAATACGGCATAAGAAACAATTTCCACCCACTCGAAATGACCACATTATATATTTTGGCATTTTAAAGCCATAAAACTGCAAATCCGCTCGAGTCCCAAATTTTTGTGTGCTATAGCCCATGCCTTCCGCATTGGGCCGGATGGATCCGTCGTGGAATCGCCTAATATTTGTCCTGGACATCAAATACGGCATAAGAAACAATTTCCACCCACTCGAAATGACCACATTATATATTTTGGCATTTTCCAGCCATAAAACTGCAAATCCGTGCGAGTCCCAAATTTTTGTGTGCTACCATGCCTTCCGCCTTGGGCCGGATGGATCCGTCGTGGAATTGCCTAATATTTGTCCCGGACATCAAATACGACATAAGAAACAATTTCCACCAACCCGAAATGACCACATTATATTTTTTGGCATTTTACAGCCATAAAACTGCAAATTCGCGCGAGTCCCAAATTTTGTGTGCGCCCATGCCTTCCGCCTTGGGCCCAGATGGATCCGTCGTGGAATCGCCTAATATTTGTCCCGGACATCAAATACGGCATAAGAAACAATTTCCACCCACTCGAAATGACCACATTATATATTTTGGCATTTTACAGCCATAAAACTGCAAATCCGCTCGAGTCCCAAATTTTTGTGTGCTATAGCCCATGCCTTCCGCATTGGGCCGGATGGATCCATCGTGGAATCGCCTAATATTTGTACCGGACATCAAATACGGCATAAGAAATAATTTCCACCCACTCGAAATGACCACATTATATATTTTGGCATTTTACAGCCATAAAACTGCAAATCCGCTCGAGTCCCAAATTTTTGTGTGCTATAGCCCATGCCTTTCGCATTGGGCCGGATGGATCCGTCGTGGAATCGCCTAATATTTGTCCTGGACATCAAATACGGCATAAGAAACAATTTCCACCCACTCGAAATGACCACATTATATATTTTGGCATTTTCCAGCCATAAAACTGCAAATCCGTGCGAGTCCCAAATTTTTGTGTGCTACCATGCCTTCCGCCTTGGGCCCGGATGGATTCGTCGTGGAATCGCCTAATATTTGTCCAGGACATCAAAAACGGCCTAAGAAACAATTTCCACCCATTCGAAATGATCACATTACATTTTTTGGCATTTTACAGCCATAAAACTGCAAATCCGCGCGAGTCCCAAATATTTGTGTGCTACCATGCCTTCCGCCTTGGGCCGGATGGATCCGTCGTGGAATCACCTAATATTTGTCCCGGACGTCAAATACGGCCTAAGAAACAATTTCCACCCATTCGAAATGATCACATTATATTTTTTGGCATTTTACAGCCATAAAACTGCAAATCCGCGCGAGTCCCAAATTTTTGTGTGCTACCATGACTTCCGCCTTGGGCCGGATGGATACGTCGTGGAATCGCCTAATATTTGTCCCGGACATCAAATACGACATAAGAAACAATTTCCACCAACCCGAAATGACCACATTATATTTTTTGGCATTTTACAGCCATAAAACTGCAAATTCGCGCGAGTCCCAAATTTTGTGTGCGCCCATGCCTTCCGCCTTGGGCCCAGATGGATCCGTCGTGGAATCGCCTAATATTTGTCCCGGACATCAAATACGGCATAAGAAACAATTTCCACCCACTCGAAATGACCACATTATATATTTTGGCATTTTACAGCCATAAAACTGCAAATCCGCTCGAGTCCCAAATTTTTGTGTGCTATAGCCCATGCCTTCCGCATTGGGCCGGATGGATCCGTCGTGGAATCGCCTAATATTTGTCCTGGACATCAAATACGGCATAAGAAACAATTTCCACCCACTCGAAATGACCACATTATATTTTTTGGCATTTTACAGCCATAAAACTGCAAATTCGCGCGAGTCCCAAATTTTGTGTGCGCCCATGCCTTCCGCCTTGGGCCCAGATGGATCCGTCGTGGAATCGCCTAATATTTGTCCCGGACATCAAATACGGCATAAGAAACAATTTCCACCCACTCGAAATGACCACATTATATATTTTGGCATTTTACAGCCATAAAACTGCAAATCCGCTCGAGTCCCAAATTTTTGTGTGCTATAGCCCATGCCTTTCGCATTGGGCCGGATGGATCCGTCGTGGAATCGCCTAATATTTGTCCTGGACATCAAATACGGCATAAGAAACAATTTCCACCCACTCGAAATGACCACATTATATATTTTGGCATTTTCCAGCCATAAAACTGCAAATCCGTGCGAGTCCCAAATTTTTGTGTGCTACCATGCCTTCCGCCTTGGGCCCGGATGGATTCGTCGTGGAATCGCCTAATATTTGTCCAGGACATCAAAAACGGCCTAAGAAACAATTTCCACCCATTCGAAATGATCACATTACATTTTTTGGCATTTTACAGCCATAAAACTGCAAATCCGCGCGAGTCCCAAATATTTGTGTGCTACCATGCCTTCCGCCTTGGGCCGGATGGATCCGTCGTGGAATCACCTAATATTTGTCCCGGACGTCAAATACGGCCTAAGAAACAATTTCCACCCATTCGAAATGATCACATTATATTTTTTGGCATTTTACAGCCATAAAACTGCAAATCCGCGCGAGTCCCAAATTTTTGTGTGCTACCATGACTTCCGCCTTGGGCCGGATGGATACGTCGTGGAATCGCCTAATATTTGTCCCGGACATCAAATACGACATAAGAAACAATTTCCACCAACCCGAAATGACCACATTATATTTTTTGGCATTTTACAGCCATAAAACTGCAAATTCGCGCGAGTCCCAAATTTTGTGTGCGCCCATGCCTTCCGCCTTGGGCCCAGATGGATCCGTCGTGGAATCGCCTAATATTTGTCCCGGACATCAAATACGGCATAAGAAACAATTTCCACCCACTCGAAATGACCACATTATATATTTTGGCATTTTACAGCCATAAAACTGCAAATCCGCTCGAGTCCCAAATTTTTGTGTGCTATAGCCCATGCCTTCCGCATTGGGCCGGATGGATCCGTCGTGGAATCGCCTAATATTTGTCCTGGACATCAAATACGGCATAAGAAACAATTTCCACCCACTCGAAATGACCACATTATATATTTTGGCATTTTCCAGCCATAAAACTGCAAATCCGTGCGAGTCTCAAATTTTTGTGTGCTACCATGCCTTCCGCCTTGGGCCCAGATGGATCCGTCGTGGAATCGCCTAATATTTGTCCAGGACATCAAATACGGCCTAAGAAACAATTTCCACCCATTCGAAATGATCACATTATATTTTTTGGCATTTTACAGCCATA
This sequence comes from Nicotiana tabacum, assembly GCF_000715075.1. Classification (NCBI taxonomy): domain Eukaryota; kingdom Viridiplantae; phylum Streptophyta; class Magnoliopsida; order Solanales; family Solanaceae; genus Nicotiana; species Nicotiana tabacum. Next base: position 82,259 of record NW_027438263.1, read on the forward strand.
AAACTGCAAATCCGCGCGAGTCCCAAATATTTGTGTGCTACCATGCCTTCCGCCTTGGGCCGGATGGATCCGTCGTGGAATCACCTAATATTTGTCCCGGACATCAAATACGGCATAAGAAACAATTTCCACCTACTCGAAATGACCACATTATATTTTTTGGCATTTTACAGCCATAAAACTGCAAATTCGCGCGAGTCCCAAATTTTGTGTGCGCCCATGCCTTCCGCCTTGGGCCCAGATGGATCCGTCGTGGAATCGCCTAATATTTGTCCCGGACATCAAATACGGCATAAGAAACAATTTCCACCCACTCGAAATGACCACATTATATATTTTGGCATTTTAAAGCCATAAAACTGCAAATCCGCTCGAGTCCCAAATTTTTGTGTGCTATAGCCCATGCCTTCCGCATTGGGCCGGATGGATCCGTCGTGGAATCGCCTAATATTTGTCCTGGACATCAAATACGGCATAAGAAACAATTTCCACCCACTCGAAATGACCACATTATATATTTTGGCATTTTCCAGCCATAAAACTGCAAATCCGTGCGAGTCCCAAATTTTTGTGTGCTACCATGCCTTCCGCCTTGGGCCGGATGGATCCGTCGTGGAATCGCCTAATATTTGTCCCGGACATCAAATACGACATAAGAAACAATTTCCACCAACCCGAAATGACCACATTATATTTTTTGGCATTTTACAGCCATAAAACTGCAAATTCGCGCGAGTCCCAAATTTTGTGTGCGCCCATGCCTTCCGCCTTGGGCCCAGATGGATCCGTCGTGGAATCGCCTAATATTTGTCCCGGACATCAAATACGGCATAAGAAACAATTTCCACCCACTCGAAATGACCACATTATATATTTTGGCATTTTACAGCCATAAAACTGCAAATCCGCTCGAGTCCCAAATTTTTGTGTGCTATAGCCCATGCCTTTCGCATTGGGCCGGATGGATCCGTCGTGGAATCGCCTAATATTTGTCCTGGACATCAAATACGGCATAAGAAACAATTTCCACCCACTCGAAATGACCACATTATATATTTTGGCATTTTCCAGCCATAAAACTGCAAATCCGTGCGAGTCCCAAATTTTTGTGTGCTACCATGCCTTCCGCCTTGGGCCCGGATGGATTCGTCGTGGAATCGCCTAATATTTGTCCAGGACATCAAAAACGGCCTAAGAAACAATTTCCACCCATTCGAAATGATCACATTACATTTTTTGGCATTTTACAGCCATAAAACTGCAAATCCGCGCGAGTCCCAAATATTTGTGTGCTACCATGCCTTCCGCCTTGGGCCGGATGGATCCGTCGTGGAATCACCTAATATTTGTCCCGGACGTCAAATACGGCCTAAGAAACAATTTCCACCCATTCGAAATGATCACATTATATTTTTTGGCATTTTACAGCCATAAAACTGCAAATCCGCGCGAGTCCCAAATTTTTGTGTGCTACCATGACTTCCGCCTTGGGCCGGATGGATACGTCGTGGAATCGCCTAATATTTGTCCCGGACATCAAATACGACATAAGAAACAATTTCCACCAACCCGAAATGACCACATTATATTTTTTGGCATTTTACAGCCATAAAACTGCAAATTCGCGCGAGTCCCAAATTTTGTGTGCGCCCATGCCTTCCGCCTTGGGCCCAGATGGATCCGTCGTGGAATCGCCTAATATTTGTCCCGGACATCAAATACGGCATAAGAAACAATTTCCACCCACTCGAAATGACCACATTATATATTTTGGCATTTTACAGCCATAAAACTGCAAATCCGCTCGAGTCCCAAATTTTTGTGTGCTATAGCCCATGCCTTCCGCATTGGGCCGGATGGATCCGTCGTGGAATCGCCTAATATTTGTCCTGGACATCAAATACGGCATAAGAAACAATTTCCACCCACTCGAAATGACCACATTATATTTTTTGGCATTTTACAGCCATAAAACTGCAAATTCGCGCGAGTCCCAAATTTTGTGTGCGCCCATGCCTTCCGCCTTGGGCCCAGATGGATCCGTCGTGGAATCGCCTAATATTTGTCCCGGACATCAAATACGGCATAAGAAACAATTTCCACCCACTCGAAATGACCACATTATATATTTTGGCATTTTACAGCCATAAAACTGCAAATCCGCTCGAGTCCCAAATTTTTGTGTGCTATAGCCCATGCCTTTCGCATTGGGCCGGATGGATCCGTCGTGGAATCGCCTAATATTTGTCCTGGACATCAAATACGGCATAAGAAACAATTTCCACCCACTCGAAATGACCACATTATATATTTTGGCATTTTCCAGCCATAAAACTGCAAATCCGTGCGAGTCCCAAATTTTTGTGTGCTACCATGCCTTCCGCCTTGGGCCCGGATGGATTCGTCGTGGAATCGCCTAATATTTGTCCAGGACATCAAAAACGGCCTAAGAAACAATTTCCACCCATTCGAAATGATCACATTACATTTTTTGGCATTTTACAGCCATAAAACTGCAAATCCGCGCGAGTCCCAAATATTTGTGTGCTACCATGCCTTCCGCCTTGGGCCGGATGGATCCGTCGTGGAATCACCTAATATTTGTCCCGGACGTCAAATACGGCCTAAGAAACAATTTCCACCCATTCGAAATGATCACATTATATTTTTTGGCATTTTACAGCCATAAAACTGCAAATCCGCGCGAGTCCCAAATTTTTGTGTGCTACCATGACTTCCGCCTTGGGCCGGATGGATACGTCGTGGAATCGCCTAATATTTGTCCCGGACATCAAATACGACATAAGAAACAATTTCCACCAACCCGAAATGACCACATTATATTTTTTGGCATTTTACAGCCATAAAACTGCAAATTCGCGCGAGTCCCAAATTTTGTGTGCGCCCATGCCTTCCGCCTTGGGCCCAGATGGATCCGTCGTGGAATCGCCTAATATTTGTCCCGGACATCAAATACGGCATAAGAAACAATTTCCACCCACTCGAAATGACCACATTATATATTTTGGCATTTTACAGCCATAAAACTGCAAATCCGCTCGAGTCCCAAATTTTTGTGTGCTATAGCCCATGCCTTCCGCATTGGGCCGGATGGATCCGTCGTGGAATCGCCTAATATTTGTCCTGGACATCAAATACGGCATAAGAAACAATTTCCACCCACTCGAAATGACCACATTATATATTTTGGCATTTTCCAGCCATAAAACTGCAAATCCGTGCGAGTCTCAAATTTTTGTGTGCTACCATGCCTTCCGCCTTGGGCCCAGATGGATCCGTCGTGGAATCGCCTAATATTTGTCCAGGACATCAAATACGGCCTAAGAAACAATTTCCACCCATTCGAAATGATCACATTATATTTTTTGGCATTTTACAGCCATAAAACTGCAAATCCGCGCGAGTCCCAAATATTTGTGTGCTACCATGCCTTCCGCCTTGGGCCGGATGGATCCGTCGTGGAATCACCTAATATTTGTCCCGGACATCAAATACGGCATAAGAAACAATTTCCACCTACTCGAAATGACCACATTATATTTTTTGGCATTTTACAGCCATAAAACTGCAAATTCGCGCGAGTCCCAAATTTTGTGTGCGCCCATGCCTTCCGCCTTGGGCCCAGATGGATCCGTCGTGGAATCGCCTAATATTTGTCCCGGACATCAAATACGGCATAAGAAACAATTTCCACCCACTCGAAATGACCACATTATATATTTTGGCATTTTAAAGCCATAAAACTGCAAATCCGCTCGAGTCCCAAATTTTTGTGTGCTATAGCCCATGCCTTCCGCATTGGGCCGGATGGATCCGTCGTGGAATCGCCTAATATTTGTCCTGGACATCAAATACGGCATAAGAAACAATTTCCACCCACTCGAAATGACCACATTATATATTTTGGCATTTTCCAGCCATAAAACTGCAAATCCGTGCGAGTCCCAAATTTTTGTGTGCTACCATGCCTTCCGCCTTGGGCCGGATGGATCCGTCGTGGAATCGCCTAATATTTGTCCCGGACATCAAATACGACATAAGAAACAATTTCCACCAACCCGAAATGACCACATTATATTTTTTGGCATTTTACAGCCATAAAACTGCAAATTCGCGCGAGTCCCAAATTTTGTGTGCGCCCATGCCTTCCGCCTTGGGCCCAGATGGATCCGTCGTGGAATCGCCTAATATTTGTCCCGGACATCAAATACGGCATAAGAAACAATTTCCACCCACTCGAAATGACCACATTATATATTTTGGCATTTTACAGCCATAAAACTGCAAATTCGCGCGAGTCCCAAATTTTGTGTGCGCCCATGCCTTCCGCCTTGGGCCCAGATGGATCCGTCGTGGAATCGCCTAATATTTGTCCCGGACATCAAATACGGCATAAGAAACAATTTCCACCCACTCGAAATGACCACATTATATATTTTGGCATTTTAAAGCCATAAAACTGCAAATCCGCTCGAGTCCCAAATTTTTGTGTGCTATAGCCCATGCCTTCCGCATTGGGCCGGATGGATCCGTCGTGGAATCGCCTAATATTTGTCCTGGACATCAAATACGGCATAAGAAACAATTTCCACCCACTCGAAATGACCACATTATATATTTTGGCATTTTCCAGCCATAAAACTGCAAATCCGTGCGAGTCTCAAATTTTTGTGTGCTACCATGCCTTCCGCCTTGGGCCCAGATGGATCCGTCGTGGAATCGCCTAATATTTGTCCCGGACATCAAATACGGCATAAGAAACAATTTCCACCCACTCGAAATGACCACATTATATATTTTGGCATTTTAAAGCCATAAAACTGCAAATCCGCTCGAGTCCCAAATTTTTGTGTGCTATAGCCCATGCCTTCCGCATTGGGCCGGATGGATCCGTCGTGGAATCGCCTAATATTTGTCCTGGACATCAAATACGGCATAAGAAACAATTTCCACCCACTCGAAATGACCACATTATATATTTTGGCATTTTCCAGCCATAAAACTGCAAATCCGTGCGAGTCCCAAATTTTTGTGTGCTACCATGCCTTCCGCCTTGGGCCGGATGGATCCGTCGTGGAATCGCCTAATATTTGTCCCGGACATCAAATACGACATAAGAAACAATTTCCACCAACCCGAATTGACCACATTATATTTTTTGGCATTTTACAGCCATAAAACTGCAAATTCGCGCGAGTCCCAAATTTTGTGTGCGCCCATGCCTTCCGCCTTGGGCCCAGATGGATCCGTCGTGGAATCGCCTAATATTTGTCCCGGACATCAAATACGGCATAAGAAACAATTTCCACCCACTCGAAATGACCACATTATATATTTTGGCATTTTACAGCCATAAAACTGCAAATTCGCGCGAATCCCAAATCTTGTGTGCGCCCATGCCTTCCGCCTTGGGCCCAGATGGATCCGTCGTGGAATCGCCTAATATTTGTCCCGGACATCAAATACGGCATAAGAAACAATTTCCACCCACTCGAAATGACCACATTATATATTTTGGCATTTTAAAGCCATAAAACTGCAAATCCGCTCGAGTCCCAAATTTTTGTGTGCTATAGCCCATGCCTTCCGCATTGGGCCGGATGGATCCGTCGTGGAATCGCCTAATATTTGTCCTGGACATCAAATACGGCATAAGAAACAATTTCCACCCACTCGAAATGACCACATTATATATTTTGGCATTTTCCAGCCATAAAACTGCAAATCCGTGCGAGTCCCAAATTTTTGTGTGCTACCATGCCTTCCGCCTTGGGCCGGATGGATCCGTCGTGGAATCGCCTAATATTTGTCCCGGACATCAAATACGACATAAGAAACAATTTCCACCAACCCGAAATGACCACATTATATTTTTTGGCATTTTACAGCCATAAAACTGCAAATTCGCGCGAGTCCCAAATTTTGTGTGCGCCCATGCCTTCCGCCTTGGGCCCAGATGGATCCGTCGTGGAATCGCCTAATATTTGTCCCGGACATCAAATACGGCATAAGAAACAATTTCCACCCACTCGAAATGACCACATTATATATTTTGGCATTTTACAGCCATAAAACTGCAAATCCGCTCGAGTCCCAAATTTTTGTGTGCTATAGCCCATGCCTTCCGCATTGGGCCGGATGGATCCGTCGTGGAATCGCCTAATATTTGTCCCGGACATCAAATACGGCATAAGAAATAATTTCCACCCACTCGAAATGACCACATTATATATTTTGGCATTTTACAGCCATAAAACTGCAAATCCGCTCGAGTCCCAAATTTTTGTGTGCTATAGCCCATGCCTTCCGCATTGGGCCGGATGGATCCGTCGTGGAATCGCCTAATATTTGTCCTGGACATCAAATACGGCATAAGAAACAATTTCCACCCACTCGAAATGACCACATTATATATTTTGGCATTTTCCAGCCATAAAACTGCAAATCCGTGCGAGTCCCAAATTTTTGTGTGCTACCATGCCTTCCGCCTTGGGCCCGGATGGATTCGTCGTGGAATCGCCTAATATTTGTCCAGGACATCAAATACGGCCTAAGAAACAATTTCCACCCATTCGAAATGATCACATTATATTTTTTGGCATTTTACAGCCATAAAACTGCAAATCCGCGTGAGTCCCAAATATTTGTGTGCTACCATGCCTTCCGCCTTGGGCCGGATGGATCCGTCGTGGAATCACCTAATATTTGTCCCGGACATCAAATACGGCCTAAGAAACAATTTCCACCCATTCGAAATGATCACATTATATTTTTTGGCATTTTACAGCCATAAAACTGCAAATTCGCGCGAGTCCCAAATTTTGTGTGCGCCCATGCCTTCCGCCTTGGGCCCAGATGGATCCGTCGTGGAATCGCCTAATATTTGTCCCGGACATCAAATACGGCATAAGAAACAATTTCCACCCACTCGAAATGACCACATTATATATTTTGGCATTTTAAAGCCATAAAACTGCAAATCCGCTCGAGTCCCAAATTTTTGTGTGCTATAGCCCATGCCTTCCGCATTGGGCCGGATGGATCCGTCGTGGAATCGCCTAATATTTGTCCCGGACATCAAATACGGCATAAGAAATAATTTCCACCCACTCGAAATGACCACATTATATATTTTGGCATTTTACAGCCATAAAACTGCAAATCCGCTCGAGTCCCAAATTTTTGTGTGCTATAGCCCATGCCTTCCGCATTGGGCCGGATGGATCCGTCGTGGAATCGCCTAATATTTGTCCTGGACATCAAATACGGCATAAGAAACAATTTCCACCCACTCGAAATGACCACATTATATATTTTGGCATTTTCCAGCCATAAAACTGCAAATCCGCGCGAGTCCCAAATTTTTGTGTGCTACCATGACTTCCGCCTTGGGCCGGATGGATACGTCGTGGAATCGCCTAATATTTGTCCCGGACATCAAATACGACATAAGAAACAATTTCCACCAACCCGAAATGACCACATTATATTTTTTGGCATTTTACAGCCATAAAACTGCAAATTCGCGCGAGTCCCAAATTTTGTGTGCGCCCATGCCTTCCGCCTTGGGCCCAGATGGATCCGTCGTGGAATCGCCTAATATTTGTCCCGGACATCAAATACGGCATAAGAAACAATTTCCACCCACTCGAAATGACCACATTATATATTTTGGCATTTTACAGCCATAAAACTGCAAATCCGCTCGAGTCCCAAATTTTTGTGTGCTATAGCCCATGCCTTCCGCATTGGGCCGGATGGATCCGTCGTGGAATCGCCTAATATTTGTCCTGGACATCAAATACGGCATAAGAAACAATTTCCACCCACTCGAAATGACCACATTATATATTTTGGCATTTTCCAGCCATAAAACTGCAAATCCGTGCGAGTCTCAAATTTTTGTGTGCTACCATGCCTTCCGCCTTGGGCCCGGATGGATCCGTCGTGGAATCGCCTAATATTTGTCCAGGACATCAAATACGGCCTAAGAAACAATTTCCACCCATTCGAAATGATCACATTATATTTTTTGGCATTTTACAGCCATAAAACTGCAAATCCGCGCGAGTCCCAAATATTTGTGTGCTACCATGCCTTCCGCCTTGGGCCGGATGGATCCGTCGTGGAATCACCTAATATTTGTCCCGGACATCAAATACGGCATAAGAAACAATTTCCACCTACTCGAAATGACCACATTATATTTTTTGGCATTTTACAGCCATAAAACTGCAAATTCGCGCGAGTCCCAAATTTTGTGTGCGCCCATGCCTTCCGCCTTGGGCCCAGATGGATCCGTCGTGGAATCGCCTAATATTTGTCCCGGACATCAAATACGGCATAAGAAACAATTTCCACCCACTCGAAATGACCACATTATATATTTTGGCATTTTAAAGCCATAAAACTGCAAATCCGCTCGAGTCCCAAATTTTTGTGTGTTATAGCCCATGCCTTCCGCATTGGGCCGGATGGATCCGTCGTGGAATCGCCTAATATTTGTCCTGGACATCAAATACGGCATAAGAAACAATTTCCACCCACTCGAAATGACCACATTATATATTTTGGCATTTTCCAGCCATAAAACTGCAAATCCGTGCGAGTCCCAAATTTTTTTGTGCTACCATGCCTTCCGCCTTGGGCCGGATGGATCCGTCGTGGAATTGCCTAATATTTGTCCCGGACATCAAATACGACATAAGAAACAATTTCCACCAACCCGAAATGACCACATTATATTTTTTGGCATTTTACAGCCATAAAACTGCAAATTCGCGCGAGTCCCAAATTTTGTGTGCGCCCATGCCTTCCGCCTTGGGCCCAGATGGATCCGTCGTGGAATCGCCTAATATTTGTCCCGGACATCAAATACGGCATAAGAAACAATTTTCACCCACTCGAAATGACCACATTATATATTTTGGCATTTTACAGCCATAAAACAGCAAATCCGCTCGAGTCCCAAATTTTTGTGTGCTATAGCCCATGCCTTCCGCATTGGGCCGGATGGATCCGTCGTGGAATCGCCTAATATTTGTCCCGGACATCAAATAAGGCATAAGAAATAATTTCCACCCACTCGAAATGACCACATTATATATTTTGGCATTTTACAGCCATAAAACTGCAAATCCGCTCGAGTCCCAAATTTTTGTGTGCTATAGCCCATGCCTTCCGCATTGGGCCGGATGGATCCGTCGTGGAATCGCCTAATATTTGTCCTGGACATCAAATACGGCATAAGAAACAATTTCCACCCACTCGAAATGACCACATTATATATTTTGGCATTTTCCAGCCATAAAACTGCAAATCCGTGCGAGTCCCAAATTTTTGTGTGCTACCATGCCTTCCGCCTTGGGCCCGGATGGATTCGTCGTGGAATCGCCTAATATTTGTCCAGGACATCAAATACGGCCTAAGAAACAATTTCCACCCATTCGAAATGATCACATTATATTTTTTGGCATTTTACAGCCATAAAACTGCAAATCCGCGCGAGTCCCAAATATTTGTGTGCTACCATGCCTTCCGCCTTGGGCCGGATGGATCCGTCGTGGAATCACCTAATATTTGTCCCGGACATCAAATACGGCATAAGAAACAATTTCCACCTACTCGAAATGACCACATTATATTTTTTGGCATTTTCCAGCCATAAAACTGCAAATCCGTGCGAGTCTCAAATTTTTGTGTGCTACCATGCCTTCCGCCTTGGGCCCGGATGGATCCGTCGTGGAATCGCCTAATATTTGTCCAGGACATCAAATACGGCCTAAGAAACAATTTCCACCCATTCATAATGATCACATTATATTTTTTGGCATTTTACAGCCATAAAACTGCAAATCCGCGCGAGTCCCAAATATTTGTGTGCTACCATGCCTTCCGCCTTGGGCCGGATGGATCCGTCGTGGAATCACCTAATATTTGTCCCGGACATCAAATACGACATAAGAAACAATTTCCACCAACCCGAAATGATCACATTATATTTTTTGGCATTTTACATCCATAAAACTGCAAATCCGTGCGAGTCCCAAATTTTTGTGTGCTACCATGCCTTCCGCCTTGGGCCCGGATGGATCCGTCGTGGAATCGCCTAATATTTGTCCAGGACATCAAATACGGCCTAAGAAACAATTTCCACCCATTCGAAATGATCACATTATATTTTTTGGCATTTTACAGCCATAAAACTGCAAATCCGCGCGAGTCCCAAATTTTTGTGTGCTACCATGACTTCCGCCTTGGGCCGGATGGATACGTCGTGGAATCGCCTAATATTTGTCCCGGACATCAAATACGACATAAGAAACAATTTCCACCAACCCGAAATGACCACATTATATTTTTTGGCATTTTACAGCCATAAAACTGCAAATTCGCGCGAGTCCCAAATTTTGTGTGCGCCCATGCCTTCCGCCTTGGGCCCAGATGGATCCGTCGTGGAATCGCCTAATATTTGTCCCGGACATCAAATACGGCATAAGAAACAATTTCCACCCACTCGAAATGACCACATTATATATTTTGGCATTTTACAGCCATAAAACTGCAAATCCGCTCGTGTCCCAAATTTTTGTGTGCTATAGCCCATGCCTTCCGCATTGGGCCGGATGGATCCGTCGTGGAATCGCCTAATATTTGTCCTGGACATCAAATACGGCATAAGAAACAATTTCCACCCACTCGAAATGACCACATTATATATTTTGGCATTTTCCAGCCATAAAACTGCAAATCCGTGCGAGTCTCAAATTTTTGTGTGCTACCATGCCTTCCGCCTTGGGCCCGGATGGATCCGTCGTGGAATCGCCTAATATTTGTCCAGGACATCAAATACGGCCTAAGAAACAATTTCCACCCATTCGAAATGATCACATTATATTTTTTGGCATTTTACAGCCATAAAACTGCAAATCCGCGCGAGTCCCAAATATTTGTGTGCTACCATGCCTTCCGCCTTGGGCCGGATGGATCCGTCGTGGAATCACCTAATATTTGTCCCGGACATCAAATACGGCATAAGAAACAATTTCCACCTACTCGAAATGACCACATTATATTTTTTGGCATTTTACAGCCATAAAACTGCAAATTCGCGCGAGTCCCAAATTTTGTGTGCGCCCATGCCTTCCGCCTTGGGCCCAGATGGATCCGTCGTGGAATCGCCTAATATTTGTCCCGGACATCAAATACGGCATAAGAAACAATTTCCACCCACTCGAAATGACCACATTATATATTTTGGCATTTTAAAGCCATAAAACTGCAAATCCGCTCGAGTCCCAAATTTTTGTGTGTTATAGCCCATGCCTTCCGCATTGGGCCGGATGGATCCGTCGTGGAATCGCCTAATATTTGTCCTGGACATCAAATACGGCATAAGAAACAATTTCCACCCACTCGAAATGACCACATTATATATTTTGGCATTTTCCAGCCATAAAACTGCAAATCCGTGCGAGTCCCAAATTTTTTTGTGCTACCATGCCTTCCGCCTTGGGCCGGATGGATCCGTCGTGGAATTGCCTAATATTTGTCCCGGACATCAAATACGACATAAGAAACAATTTCCACCAACCCGAAATGACCACATTATATTTTTTGGCATTTTACAGCCATAAAACTGCAAATTCGCGCGAGTCCCAAATTTTGTGTGCGCCCATGCCTTCCGCCTTGGGCCCAGATGGATCCGTCGTGGAATCGCCTAATATTTGTCCCGGACATCAAATACGGCATAAGAAACAATTTTCACCCACTCGAAATGACCACATTATATATTTTGGCATTTTACAGCCATAAAACAGCAAATCCGCTCGAGTCCCAAATTTTTGTGTGCTATAGCCCATGCCTTCCGCATTGGGCCGGATGGATCCGTCGTGGAATCGCCTAATATTTGTCCCGGACATCAAATAAGGCATAAGAAATAATTTCCACCCACTCGAAATGACCACATTATATATTTTGGCATTTTACAGCCATAAAACTGCAAATCCGCTCGAGTCCCAAATTTTTGTGTGCTATAGCCCATGCCTTCCGCATTGGGCCGGATGGATCCGTCGTGGAATCGCCTAATATTTGTCCTGGACATCAAATACGGCATAAGAAACAATTTCCACCCACTCGAAATGACCACATTATATATTTTGGCATTTTCCAGCCATAAAACTGCAAATCCGTGCGAGTCCCAAATTTTTGTGTGCTACCATGCCTTCCGCCTTGGGCCCGGATGGATTCGTCGTGGAATCGCCTAATATTTGTCCAGGACATCAAATACGGCCTAAGAAACAATTTCCACCCATTCGAAATGATCACATTATATTTTTTGGCATTTTACAGCCATAAAACTGCAAATCCGCGCGAGTCCCAAATATTTGTGTGCTACCATGCCTTCCGCCTTGGGCCGGATGGATCCGTCGTGGAATCACCTAATATTTGTCCCGGACATCAAATACGGCATAAGAAACAATTTCCACCTACTCGAAATGACCACATTATATTTTTTGGCATTTTCCAGCCATAAAACTGCAAATCCGTGCGAGTCTCAAATTTTTGTGTGCTACCATGCCTTCCGCCTTGGGCCCGGATGGATCCGTCGTGGAATCGCCTAATATTTGTCCAGGACATCAAATACGGCCTAAGAAACAATTTCCACCCATTCATAATGATCACATTATATTTTTTGGCATTTTACAGCCATAAAACTGCAAATCCGCGCGAGTCCCAAATATTTGTGTGCTACCATGCCTTCCGCCTTGGGCCGGATGGATCCGTCGTGGAATCACCTAATATTTGTCCCGGACATCAAATACGACATAAGAAACAATTTCCACCAACCCGAAATGATCACATTATATTTTTTGGCATTTTACATCCATAAAACTGCAAATCCGTGCGAGTCCCAAATTTTTGTGTGCTACCATGCCTTCCGCCTTGGGCCCGGATGGATCCGTCGTGGAATCGCCTAATATTTGTCCAGGACATCAAATACGGCCTAAGAAACAATTTCCACCCATTCGAAATGATCACATTATATTTTTTGGCATTTTACAGCCATAAAACTGCAAATCCGCGCGAGTCCCAAATTTTTGTGTGCTACCATGACTTCCGCCTTGGGCCGGATGGATACGTCGTGGAATCGCCTAATATTTGTCCCGGACATCAAATACGACATAAGAAACAATTTCCACCAACCCGAAATGACCACATTATATTTTTTGGCATTTTACAGCCATAAAACTGCAAATTCGCGCGAGTCCCAAATTTTGTGTGCGCCCATGCCTTCCGCCTTGGGCCCAGATGGATCCGTCGTGGAATCGCCTAATATTTGTCCCGGACATCAAATACGGCATAAGAAACAATTTCCACCCACTCGAAATGACCACATTATATATTTTGGCATTTTACAGCCATAAAACTGCAAATCCGCTCGTGTCCCAAATTTTTGTGTGCTATAGCCCATGCCTTCCGCATTGGGCCGGATGGATCCGTCGTGGAATCGCCTAATATTTGTCCTGGACATCAAATACGGCATAAGAAACAATTTCCACCCACTCGAAATGACCACATTATATATTTTGGCATTTTCCAGCCATAAAACTGCAAATCCGTGCGAGTCTCAAATTTTTGTGTGCTACCATGCCTTCCGCCTTGGGCCCGGATGGATCCGTCGTGGAATCGCCTAATATTTGTCCAGGACATCAAATACGGCCTAAGAAACAATTTCCACCCATTCGAAATGATCACATTATATTTTTTGGCATTTTACAGCCATAAAACTGCAAATCCGCGCGAGTCCCAAATATTTGTGTGCTACCATGCCTTCCGCCTTGGGCCGGATGGATCCGTCGTGGAATCACCTAATATTTGTCCCGGACATCAAATACGGCATAAGAAACAATTTCCACCTACTCGAAATGACCACATTATATTTTTTGGCATTTTACAGCCATAAAACTGCAAATTCGCGCGAGTCCCAAATTTTGTGTGCGCCCATGCCTTCCGCCTTGGGCCCAGATGGATCCGTCGTGGAATCGCCTAATATTTGTCCCGGACATCAAATACGGCATAAGAAACAATTTCCACCCACTCGAAATGACCACATTATATATTTTGGCATTTTAAAGCCATAAAACTGCAAATCCGCTCGAGTCCCAAATTTTTGTGTGCTATAGCCCATGCCTTCCGCATTGGGCCGGATGGATCCGTCGTGGAATCGCCTAATATTTGTCCTGGACATCAAATACGGCATAAGAAACAATTTCCACCCACTCGAAATGACCACATTATATATTTTGGCATTTTCCAGCCATAAAACTGCAAATCCGTGCGAGTCCCAAATTTTTGTGTGCTACCATGCCTTCCGCCTTGGGCCCGGATGGATCCGTCGTGGAATCGCCTAATATTTGTCCAGGACATCAAATACGGCCTAAGAAACAATTTCCACCCATTCATAATGATCACATTATATTTTTTGGCATTTTACAGCCATAAAACTGCAAATCCGCGCGAGTCCCAAATATTTGTGTGCTACCATGCCTTCCGCCTTGGGCCGGATGGATCCGTCGTGGAATCACCTAATATTTGTCCCGGACATCAAATACGACATAAGAAACAATTTCCACCAACCCGAAATGATCACATTATATTTTTTGGCATTTTACATCCATAAAACTGCAAATCCGTGCGAGTCCCAAATTTTTGTGTGCTACCATGCCTTCCGCCTTGGGCCCGGATGGATCCGTCGTGGAATCGCCTAATATTTGTCCAGGACATCAAATACGGCCTAAGAAACAATTTCCACCCATTCGAAATGATCACATTATATTTTTTGGCATTTTCCAGCCATAAAACTGCAAATCCGCGCGAGTCCCAAATTTTTGTGTGCTACCATGACTTCCGCCTTGGGCCGGATGGATACGTCGTGGAATCGCCTAATATTTGTCCCGGACATCAAATACGACATAAGAAACAATTTCCACCAACCCGAAATGACCACATTATATTTTTTGGCATTTTACAGCCATAAAACTGCAAATTCGCGCGAGTCCCAAATTTTGTGTGCGCCCATGCCTTCCGCCTTGGGCCCAGATGGATCCGTCGTGGAATCGCCTAATATTTGTCCCGGACATCAAATACGGCATAAGAAACAATTTCCACCCACTCGAAATGACCACATTATATATTTTGGCATTTTACAGCCATAAAACTGCAAATCCGCTCGAGTCCCAAATTTTTGTGTGCTATAGCCCATGCCTTCCGCATTGGGCCGGATGGATCCGTCGTGGAATCGCCTAATATTTGTCCTGGACATCAAATACGGCATAAGAAACAATTTCCACCCACTCGAAATGACCACATTATATATTTTGGCATTTTCCAGCCATAAAACTGCAAATCCGTGCGAGTCTCAAATTTTTGTGTGCTACCATGCCTTCCGCCTTGGGCCCGGATGGATCCGTCGTGGAATCGCCTAATATTTGTCCAGGACATCAAATACGGCCTAAGAAACAATTTCCACCCATTCGAAATGATCACATTATATTTTTTGGCATTTTACAGCCATAAAACTGCAAATCCGCGCGAGTCCCAAATATTTGTGTGCTACCATGCCTTCCGCCTTGGGCCGGATGGATCCGTCGTGGAATCACCTAATATTTGTCCCGGACATCAAATACGGCATAAGAAACAATTTCCACCTACTCGAAATGACCACATTATATTTTTTGGCATTTTACAGCCATAAAACTGCAAATTCGCGCGAGTCCCAAATTTTGTGTGCGCCCATGCCTTCCGCATTGGGCCGGATGGATCCGTCGTGGAATCGCCTAATATTTGTCCCGGACATCAAATACGGCATAAGAAACAATTTCCACCCACTCGAAATGACCACATTATATATTTTGGCATTTTAAAGCCATAAAACTGCAAATCCGCTCGAGTCCCAAATTTTTGTGTGCTATAGCCCATGCCTTCCGCATTGGGCCGGATGGATCCGTCGTGGAATCGCCTAATATTTGTCCTGGACATCAAATACGGCATAAGAAACAATTTCCACCCACTCGAAATGACCACATTATATATTTTGGCATTTTCCAGCCATAAAACTGCAAATCCGTGCGAGTCCCAAATTTTTGTGTGCTACCATGCCTTCCGCCTTGGGCCCGGATGGATTCGTCGTGGAATCGCCTAATATTTGTCCAGGACATCAAATACGGCCTAAGAAACAATTTCCACCCATTCGAAATGATCACATTATATTTTTTGGCATTTTACAGCCATAAAACTGCAAATCCGCGTGAGTCCCAAATATTTGTGTGCTACCATGCCTTCCGCCTTGGGCCGGATGGATCCGTCGTGGAATCACCTAATATTTGTCCCGGACATCAAATACGGCCTAAGAAACAATTTCCACCCATTCGAAATGATCACATTATATTTTTTGGCATTTTACAGCCATAAAACTGCAAATTCGCGCGAGTCCCAAATTTTGTGTGCGCCCATGCCTTCCGCCTTGGGCCCAGATGGATCCGTCGTGGAATCGCCTAATATTTGTCCCGGACATCAAATACGGCATAAGAAACAATTTCCACCCACTCGAAATGACCACATTATATATTTTGGCATTTTAAAGCCATAAAACTGCAAATCCGCTCGAGTCCCAAATTTTTGTGTGCTATAGCCCATGCCTTCCGCATTGGGCCGGATGGATCCGTCGTGGAATCGCCTAATATTTGTCCCGGACATCAAATACGGCATAAGAAATAATTTCCACCCACTCGAAATGACCACATTATATATTTTGGCATTTTACAGCCATAAAACTGCAAATCCGCTCGAGTCCCAAATTTTTGTGTGCTATAGCCCATGCCTTCCGCATTGGGCCGGATGGATCCGTCGTGGAATCGCCTAATATTTGTCCTGGACATCAAATACGGCATAAGAAACAATTTCCACCCACTCGAAATGACCACATTATATATTTTGGCATTTTCCAGCCATAAAACTGCAAATCCGCGCGAGTCCCAAATTTTTGTGTGCTACCATGACTTCCGCCTTGGGCCGGATGGATACGTCGTGGAATCGCCTAATATTTGTCCCGGACATCAAATACGACATAAGAAACAATTTCCACCAACCCGAAATGACCACATTATATTTTTTGGCATTTTACAGCCATAAAACTGCAAATTCGCGCGAGTCCCAAATTTTGTGTGCGCCCATGCCTTCCGCCTTGGGCCCAGATGGATCCGTCGTGGAATCGCCTAATATTTGTCCCGGACATCAAATACGGCATAAGAAACAATTTCCACCCACTCGAAATGACCACATTATATATTTTGGCATTTTACAGCCATAAAACTGCAAATCCGCTCGAGTCCCAAATTTTTGTGTGCTATAGCCCATGCCTTCCGCATTGGGCCGGATGGATCCGTCGTGGAATCGCCTAATATTTGTCCTGGACATCAAATACGGCATAAGAAACAATTTCCACCCACTCGAAATGACCACATTATATATTTTGGCATTTTCCAGCCATAAAACTGCAAATCCGTGCGAGTCTCAAATTTTTGTGTGCTACCATGCCTTCCGCCTTGGGCCCGGATGGATCCGTCGTGGAATCGCCTAATATTTGTCCAGGACATCAAATACGGCCTAAGAAACAATTTCCACCCATTCGAAATGATCACATTATATTTTTTGGCATTTTACAGCCATAAAACTGCAAATCCGCGCGAGTCCCAAATATTTGTGTGCTACCATGCCTTCCGCCTTGGGCCGGATGGATCCGTCGTGGAATCACCTAATATTTGTCCCGGACATCAAATACGGCATAAGAAACAATTTCCACCTACTCGAAATGACCACATTATATTTTTTGGCATTTTACAGCCATAAAACTGCAAATTCGCGCGAGTCCCAAATTTTGTGTGCGCCCATGCCTTCCGCCTTGGGCCCAGATGGATCCGTCGTGGAATCGCCTAATATTTGTCCCGGACATCAAATACGGCATAAGAAACAATTTCCACCCACTCGAAATGACCACATTATATATTTTGGCATTTTAAAGCCATAAAACTGCAAATCCGCTCGAGTCCCAAATTTTTGTGTGTTATAGCCCATGCCTTCCGCATTGGGCCGGATGGATCCGTCGTGGAATCGCCTAATATTTGTCCTGGACATCAAATACGGCATAAGAAACAATTTCCACCCACTCGAAATGACCACATTATATATTTTGGCATTTTCCAGCCATAAAACTGCAAATCCGTGCGAGTCCCAAATTTTTTTGTGCTACCATGCCTTCCGCCTTGGGCCGGATGGATCCGTCGTGGAATTGCCTAATATTTGTCCCGGACATCAAATACGACATAAGAAACAATTTCCACCAACCCGAAATGACCACATTATATTTTTTGGCATTTTACAGCCATAAAACTGCAAATTCGCGCGAGTCCCAAATTTTGTGTGCGCCCATGCCTTCCGCCTTGGGCCCAGATGGATCCGTCGTGGAATCGCCTAATATTTGTCCCGGACATCAAATACGGCATAAGAAACAATTTTCACCCACTCGAAATGACCACATTATATATTTTGGCATTTTACAGCCATAAAACAGCAAATCCGCTCGAGTCCCAAATTTTTGTGTGCTATAGCCCATGCCTTCCGCATTGGGCCGGATGGATCCGTCGTGGAATCGCCTAATATTTGTCCCGGACATCAAATAAGGCATAAGAAATAATTTCCACCCACTCGAAATGACCACATTATATATTTTGGCATTTTACAGCCATAAAACTGCAAATCCGCTCGAGTCCCAAATTTTTGTGTGCTATAGCCCATGCCTTCCGCATTGGGCCGGATGGATCCGTCGTGGAATCGCCTAATATTTGTCCTGGACATCAAATACGGCATAAGAAACAATTTCCACCCACTCGAAATGACCACATTATATATTTTGGCATTTTCCAGCCATAAAACTGCAAATCCGTGCGAGTCCCAAATTTTTGTGTGCTACCATGCCTTCCGCCTTGGGCCCGGATGGATTCGTCGTGGAATCGCCTAATATTTGTCCAGGACATCAAATACGGCCTAAGAAACAATTTCCACCCATTCGAAATGATCACATTATATTTTTTGGCATTTTACAGCCATAAAACTGCAAATCCGCGCGAGTCCCAAATATTTGTGTGCTACCATGCCTTCCGCCTTGGGCCGGATGGATCCGTCGTGGAATCACCTAATATTTGTCCCGGACATCAAATACGGCATAAGAAACAATTTCCACCTACTCGAAATGACCACATTATATTTTTTGGCATTTTCCAGCCATAAAACTGCAAATCCGTGCGAGTCTCAAATTTTTGTGTGCTACCATGCCTTCCGCCTTGGGCCCGGATGGATCCGTCGTGGAATCGCCTAATATTTGTCCAGGACATCAAATACGGCCTAAGAAACAATTTCCACCCATTCATAATGATCACATTATATTTTTTGGCATTTTACAGCCATAAAACTGCAAATCCGCGCGAGTCCCAAATATTTGTGTGCTACCATGCCTTCCGCCTTGGGCCGGATGGATCCGTCGTGGAATCACCTAATATTTGTCCCGGACATCAAATACGACATAAGAAACAATTTCCACCAACCCGAAATGATCACATTATATTTTTTGGCATTTTACATCCATAAAACTGCAAATCCGTGCGAGTCCCAAATTTTTGTGTGCTACCATGCCTTCCGCCTTGGGCCCGGATGGATCCGTCGTGGAATCGCCTAATATTTGTCCAGGACATCAAATACGGCCTAAGAAACAATTTCCACCCATTCGAAATGATCACATTATATTTTTTGGCATTTTACAGCCATAAAACTGCAAATCCGCGCGAGTCCCAAATTTTTGTGTGCTACCATGACTTCCGCCTTGGGCCGGATGGATACGTCGTGGAATCGCCTAATATTTGTCCCGGACATCAAATACGACATAAGAAACAATTTCCACCAACCCGAAATGACCACATTATATTTTTTGGCATTTTACAGCCATAAAACTGCAAATTCGCGCGAGTCCCAAATTTTGTGTGCGCCCATGCCTTCCGCCTTGGGCCCAGATGGATCCGTCGTGGAATCGCCTAATATTTGTCCCGGACATCAAATACGGCATAAGAAACAATTTCCACCCACTCGAAATGACCACATTATATATTTTGGCATTTTACAGCCATAAAACTGCAAATCCGCTCGTGTCCCAAATTTTTGTGTGCTATAGCCCATGCCTTCCGCATTGGGCCGGATGGATCCGTCGTGGAATCGCCTAATATTTGTCCTGGACATCAAATACGGCATAAGAAACAATTTCCACCCACTCGAAATGACCACATTATATATTTTGGCATTTTCCAGCCATAAAACTGCAAATCCGTGCGAGTCTCAAATTTTTGTGTGCTACCATGCCTTCCGCCTTGGGCCCGGATGGATCCGTCGTGGAATCGCCTAATATTTGTCCAGGACATCAAATACGGCCTAAGAAACAATTTCCACCCATTCGAAATGATCACATTATATTTTTTGGCATTTTACAGCCATAAAACTGCAAATCCGCGCGAGTCCCAAATATTTGTGTGCTACCATGCCTTCCGCCTTGGGCCGGATGGATCCGTCGTGGAATCACCTAATATTTGTCCGGACATCAAATACGGCATAAGAAACAATTTCCACCTACTCGAAATGACCACATTATATTTTTTGGCATTTTACAGCCATAAAACTGCAAATTCGCGCGAGTCCCAAATTTTGTGTGCGCCCATGCCTTCCGCCTTGGGCCCAGATGGATCCGTCGTGGAATCGCCTAATATTTGTCCCGGACATCAAATACGGCATAAGAAACAATTTCCACCCACTCGAAATGACCACATTATATATTTTGGCATTTTAAAGCCATAAAACTGCAAATCCGCTCGAGTCCCAAATTTTTGTGTGCTATAGCCCATGCCTTCCGCATTGGGCCGGATGGATCCGTCGTGGAATCGCCTAATATTTGTCCTGGACATCAAATACGGCATAAGAAACAATTTCCACCCACTCGAAATGACCACATTATATATTTTGGCATTTTCCAGCCATAAAACTGCAAATCCGTGCGAGTCCCAAATTTTTGTGTGCTACCATGCCTTCCGCCTTGGGCCCGGATGGATCCGTCGTGGAATCGCCTAATATTTGTCCAGGACATCAAATACGGCCTAAGAAACAATTTCCACCCATTCATAATGATCACATTATATTTTTTGGCATTTTACAGCCATAAAACTGCAAATCCGCGCGAGTCCCAAATATTTGTGTGCTACCATGCCTTCCGCCTTGGGCCGGATGGATCCGTCGTGGAATCACCTAATATTTGTCCCGGACATCAAATACGACATAAGAAACAATTTCCACCAACCCGAAATGATCACATTATATTTTTTGGCATTTTACATCCATAAAACTGCAAATCCGTGCGAGTCCCAAATTTTTGTGTGCTACCATGCCTTCCGCCTTGGGCCCGGATGGATCCGTCGTGGAATCGCCTAATATTTGTCCAGGACATCAAATACGGCCTAAGAAACAATTTCCACCCATTCGAAATGATCACATTATATTTTTTGGCATTTTCCAGCCATAAAACTGCAAATCCGCGCGAGTCCCAAATTTTTGTGTGCTACCATGACTTCCGCCTTGGGCCGGATGGATACGTCGTGGAATCGCCTAATATTTGTCCCGGACATCAAATACGACATAAGAAACAATTTCCACCAACCCGAAATGACCACATTATATTTTTTGGCATTTTACAGCCATAAAACTGCAAATTCGCGCGAGTCCCAAATTTTGTGTGCGCCCATGCCTTCCGCCTTGGGCCCAGATGGATCCGTCGTGGAATCGCCTAATATTTGTCCCGGACATCAAATACGGCATAAGAAACAATTTCCACCCACTCGAAATGACCACATTATATATTTTGGCATTTTACAGCCATAAAACTGCAAATCCGCTCGAGTCCCAAATTTTTGTGTGCTATAGCCCATGCCTTCCGCATTGGGCCGGATGGATCCGTCGTGGAATCGCCTAATATTTGTCCTGGACATCAAATACGGCATAAGAAACAATTTCCACCCACTCGAAATGACCACATTATATATTTTGGCATTTTCCAGCCATAAAACTGCAAATCCGTGCGAGTCTCAAATTTTTGTGTGCTACCATGCCTTCCGCCTTGGGCCCGGATGGATCCGTCGTGGAATCGCCTAATATTTGTCCAGGACATCAAATACGGCCTAAGAAACAATTTCCACCCATTCGAAATGATCACATTATATTTTTTGGCATTTTACAGCCATAAAACTGCAAATCCGCGCGAGTCCCAAATATTTGTGTGCTACCATGCCTTCCGCCTTGGGCCGGATGGATCCGTCGTGGAATCACCTAATATTTGTCCCGGACATCAAATACGGCATAAGAAACAATTTCCACCTACTCGAAATGACCACATTATATTTTTTGGCATTTTACAGCCATAAAACTGCAAATTCGCGCGAGTCCCAAATTTTGTGTGCGCCCATGCCTTCCGCCTTGGGCCCAGATGGATCCGTCGTGGAATCGCCTAATATTTGTCCCGGACATCAAATACGGCATAAGAAACAATTTCCACCCACTCGAAATGACCACATTATATATTTTGGCATTTTAAAGCCATAAAACTGCAAATCCGCTCGAGTCCCAAATTTTTGTGTGCTATAGCCCATGCCTTCCGCATTGGGCCGGATGGATCCGTCGTGGAATCGCCTAATATTTGTCCTGGACATCAAATACGGCATAAGAAACAATTTCCACCCACTCGAAATGACCACATTATATATTTTGGCATTTTCCAGCCATAAAACTGCAAATCCGTGCGAGTCCCAAATTTTTGTGTGCTACCATGCCTTCCGCCTTGGGCCGGATGGATCCGTCGTGGAATTGCCTAATATTTGTCCCGGACATCAAATACGACATAAGAAACAATTTCCACCAACCCGAAATGACCACATTATATTTTTTGGCATTTTACAGCCATAAAACTGCAAATTCGCGCGAGTCCCAAATTTTGTGTGCGCCCATGCCTTCCGCCTTGGGCCCAGATGGATCCGTCGTGGAATCGCCTAATATTTGTCCCGGACATCAAATACGGCATAAGAAACAATTTCCACCCACTCGAAATGACCACATTATATATTTTGGCATTTTACAGCCATAAAACTGCAAATCCGCTCGAGTCCCAAATTTTTGTGTGCTATAGCCCATGCCTTCCGCATTGGGTCGGATGGATCCGTCGTGGAATCGCCTAATATTTGTCCCGGACATCAAATACGGCATAAGAAATAATTTCCACCCACTCGAAATGACCACATTATATATTTTGGCATTTTACAGCCATAAAACTGCAAATCCGCTCGAGTCCCAAATTTTTGTGTGCTATAGCCCATGCCTTCCGCATTGGGCCGGATGGATCCGTCGTGGAATCGCCTAATATTTGTCCTGGACATCAAATACGGCATAAGAAACAATTTCCACCCACTCGAAATGACCACATTATATATTTTGGCATTTTCCAGCCATAAAACTGCAAATCCGTGCGAGTCCCAAATTTTTGTGTGCTACCATGCCTTCCGCCTTGGGCCCGGATGGATTCGTCGTGGAATCGCCTAATATTTGTCCAGGACATCAAATACGGCCTAAGAAACAATTTCCACCCATTCGAAATGATCACATTATATTTTTTGGCATTTTACAGCCATAAAACTGCAAATCCGCGCGAGTCCCAAATATTTGTGTGCTACCATGCCTTCCGCCTTGGGCCGGATGGATCCGTCGTGGAATCACCTAATATTTGTCCCGGACATCAAATACGGCCTAAGAAACAATTTCCACCCATTCGAAATGATCACATTATATTTTTTGGCATTTTACAGCCATAAAACTGCAAATCCGCGCGAGTCCCAAATTTTTGTGTGCTACCATGACTTCCGCCTTGGGCCGGATGGATACGTCGTGGAATCGCCTAATATTTGTCCCGGACATCAAATACGACCTAAGAAACAATTTCCACCCATTCGAAATGATCACATTATATTTTTTGGCATTTTACAGCCATAAAACTGCAAATCCGCGCGAGTCCCAAATATTTGTGTGCTACCATGCCTTCCGCATTGGGCCGGATGGATCCGTCGTGGAATCGCCTAATATTTGTCCCGGACATCAAATACGGCATAAGAAACAATTTCCACCCACTCGAAATGACCACATTATATATTTTGGCATTTTACAGCCATAAAACTGCAAATCCGCTCGAGTCCCAAATTTTTGTGTGCTATAGCCGATGCCTTCCGCATTGGGCCGGATGGATCCGTCGTGGAATCGCCTAATATTTGTCCCGGACATCAAATACGGCATAAGAAACAATTTCCACCCACTCGAAATGACCACATTATATATTTTGGCATTTTACAGCCATAAAACTGCAAATCCGCTCGAGTCCCAAATTTTTGTGTGCTATAGACCATGCCTTCCGCATTGGGCCGGATGGATCCGTCGTGGAATCGCCTAATATTTGTCCTGGACATCAAATACGGCATAAGAAACAATTTCCACCCACTCGAAATGACCACATTATATATTTTGGCATTTTCCAGCCATAAAACTGCAAATCCGTGCGAGTCCCAAATTTTTGTGTGCTACCATGCCTTCCGCCTTGGGCCGCATGGATCCGTCGTGGAATTGCCTAATATTTGTCCAGGACATCAAATACGACATAAGAAACAATTTCCACCAAACCCGAAATGACCACATTATATTTTTTGGCATTTTACAGCCATAAAACTACAAATTCGCGCGAGTCCCAAATTTTGTGTGCGCCCATGCCTTCCGCCTTGGGCCCAGATGGATCCGTCGTGGAATCGCCTAATATTTGTCCCGGACATCAAATACGGCATAAGAAACAATTTCCACCCACTCGAAATGACCACATTATATATTTTGGCATTTTAAAGCCATAAAACTGCAAATCCGCTCGAGTCCCAAATTTTTGTGTGCTATAGCCCATGCCTTCCGCATTGGGCCGGATGGATCCGTCGTGGAATCGCCTAATAATTGTCCTGGACATCAAATACGGCATAAGAAACAATTTCCACCCACTCGAAATGACCACATTATATATTTTGGCATTTTCCAGCCATAAAACTGCAAATCCGTGCGAGTCCCAAATTTTTGTGTGCTACCATGCCTTCCGCCTTGGGCCGGATGGATCCGTCGTGGAATTGCCTAATATTTGTCCCGGACATCAAATACGACATAAGAAACAATTTCCACCAACCCGAAATGACCACATTATATTTTTTGGCATTTTACAGCCATAAAACTGCAAATTCGCGCGAGTCCCAAATTTTGTGTGCGCCCATGCCTTCCGCCTTGGGCCCAGATGGATCCGTCGTGGAATCGCCTAATATTTGTCCCGGACATCAAATACGGCATAAGAAACAATTTCCACCCACTCGAAATGACCACATTATATATTTTGGCATTTTACAGCCATAAAACTGCAAATCCGCTCGAGTCCCAAATTTTTGTGTGCTATAGCCCATGCCTTCCGCATTGGGCCGGATGGATCCGTCGTGGAATCGCCTAATATTTGTCCCGGACATCAAATACGGCATAAGAAATAATTTCCACCCACTCGAAATGACCACATTATATATTTTGGCATTTTACAGCCATAAAACTGCAAATCCGCTCGAGTCCCAAATTTTTGTGTGCTATAGCCCATGCCTTCCGCATTGGGCCGGATGGATCCGTCGTGGAATCGCCTAATATTTGTCCTGGACATCAAATACGGCATAAGAAACAATTTCCACCCACTCGAAATGACCACATTATATATTTTGGCATTTTCCAGCCATAAAACTGCAAATCCGTGCGAGTCCCAAATTTTTGTGTGCTACCATGCCTTCCGCCTTGGGCCCGGATGGATTCGTCGTGGAATCGCCTAATATTTGTCCAGGACATCAAATACGGCCTAAGAAACAATTTCCACCCATTCGAAATGATCACATTATATTTTTTGGCATTTTACAGCCATAAAACTGCAAATCCGCGCGAGTCCCAAATATTTGTGTGCTACCATGCCTTCCGCCTTGGGCCGGATGGATCCGTCGTGGAATCACCTAATATTTGTCCCGGACATCAAATACGACATAAGAAACAATTTCCACCAACCCGAAATGATCACATTATATTTTTTGGCATTTTACAGCCATAAAACTGCAAATCCGCGCGAGTCCCAAATATTTGTGTGCTACCATGCCTTCCGCCTTGGGCCGGATGGATCCGTCGTGGAATCGCCTAATATTTGTCCCGGACATCAAATACGGCATAAGAAACAATTTCCACCTACTCGAAATGACCACATTATATTTTTTGGCATTTTCCAGCCATAAAACTGCAAATCCGTGCGAGTCCCAAATTTTTGTGTGCTACCATGCCTTCCGCCTTGGGCCCGGATGGATCCGTCATGGAATCGCCTAATATTTGTCCAGGACATCAAATACGGCCTAAGAAACAATTTCCACCCATTCATAATGATCACATTATATTTTTTGGCATTTTACAGCCATAAAACTGCAAATCCGCGCGAGTCCCAAATATTTGTGTGCTACCATGCCTTCCGCCTTGGGCCGGATGGATCCGTCGTGGAATCACCTAATATTTGTCCCGGACATCAAATACGACATAAGAAACAATTTCCACCAACCCGAAATGATCACATTCTATTTTTTGGCATTTTACATCCATAAAACTGCAAATCCGTGCGAGTCCCAAATTTTTGTGTGCTACCATGCCTTCCGCCTTGGGCCCGGATGGATCCGTCGTGGAATCGCCTAATATTTGTCCAGGACATCAAATACGGCCTAAGAAACAATTTCCACCCATTCGAAATGATCACATTATATTTTTTGGCATTTTACAGCCATAAAACTGCAAATCCGCGCGAGTCCCAAATTTTTGTGTGCTACCATGACTTCCGCCTTGGGCCGGATGGATACGTCGTGGAATCGCCTAATATTTGTCCCGGACATCAAATACGACATAAGAAACAATTTCCACCAACCCGAAATGACCACATTATATTTTTTGGCATTTTACAGCCATAAAACTGCAAATTCGCGCGAGTCCCAAATTTTGTGTGCGCCCATGCCTTCCGCCTTGGGCCCAGATGGATCCGTCGTGGAATCGCCTAATATTTGTCCCGGACATCAAATACGGCATAAGAAACAATTTCCACCCACTCGAAATGACCACATTATATATTTTGGCATTTTACAGCCATAAAACTGCAAATCCGCTCGAGTCCCAAATTTTTGTGTGCTATAGCCCATGCCTTCCGCATTTGGCCGGATGGATCCGTCGTGGAATCGCCTAATATTTGTCCTGGACATCAAATACGGCATAAGAAACAATTTCCACCCACTCGAAATGACCACATTATATATTTTGGCATTTTCCAGCCATAAAACTGCAAATCCGCTCGAGTCCCAAATTTTTGTGTGCTACCATGCCTTCCGCCTTGGGCCCGGATGGATCCGTCGTGGAATCGCCTAATATTTGTCCAGGACATCAAATACGGCCTAAGAAACAATTTCCACCCATTCATAATGATCACATTATATTTTTTGGCATTTTACAGCCATAAAACTGCAAATCCGCGCGAGTCCCAAATATTTGTGTGCTACCATGCCTTCCGCCTTGGGCCGGATGGATCCGTCGTGGAATCACCTAATATTTGTCTCGGACATCAAATACGACATAAGAAACAATTTCCACCAACCCGAAATGATCACATTATATTTTTTGGCATTTTACATCCATAAAACTGCAAATCCGTGCGAGTCCCAAATTTTTGTGTGCTACCATGCCTTCCGCCTTGGGCCCGGATGGATCCGTCGTGGAATCGCCTAATATTTGTCCAGGACATCAAATACGGCCTAAGAAACAATTTCCACCCATTCGAAATGATCACATTATATTTTTTGGCATTTTACAGCCATAAAACTGCAAATCCGCGCGAGTCCCAAATTTTTGTGTGCTACCATGACTTCCGCCTTGGGCCGGATGGATACGTCGTAGAATCGCCTAATATTTGTCCCGGACATCAAATACGACATAAGAAACAATTTCCACCAACCCGAAATGACCACATTATATTTTTTGGCATTTTACAGCCATAAAACTGCAAATTCGCGCGAGTCCCAAATTTTGTGTGCGCCCATGCCTTCCGCCTTGGGCCCAGATGGATCCGTCGTGGAATCGCCTAATATTTGTCCCGGAAATCAAATACGGCATAAGAAACAATTTCCACCCACTCGAAATGACCACATTATATATTTTGGCATTTTACAGCCATAAAACTGCAAATCCGCTCGAGTCCCAAATTTTTGTGTGCTATAGCCCATGCCTTCCGCATTGGGCCGGATGGATCCGTCGTGGAATCGCCTAATATTTGTCCCGGACATCAAATACGGCATAAGAAACAATTTCCACCCACTCGAAATGACCACATTATATATTTTGGCATTTTACAGCCATAAAACTGCAAATCCGCTCGAGTCCCAAATTTTTGTGTGCTATAGCCGATGCCTTCCGCATTGGGCCGGATGGATCCGTCGTGGAATCGCCTAATATTTGTCCCGGACATCAAATACGGCATAAGAAACAATTTCCACCCACTCGAAATGACCACATTATATATTTTGGCATTTTACAGCCATAAAACTGCAAATCCGCTCGAGTCCCAAATTTTTGTGTGCTATAGACCATGCCTTCCGCATTGGGCCGGATGGATCCGTCGTGGAATCGCCTAATATTTGTCCTGGACATCAAATACGGCATAAGAAACAATTTCCACCCACTCGAAATGACCACATTATATATTTTGGCATTTTCCAGCCATAAAACTGCAAATCCGTGCGAGTCCCAAATTTTTGTGTGCTACCATGCCTTCCGCCTTGGGCCGCATGGATCCGTCGTGGAATTGCCTAATATTTGTCCAGGACATCAAATACGACATAAGAAACAATTTCCACCAAACCCGAAATGACCACATTATATTTTTTGGCATTTTACAGCCATAAAACTACAAATTCGCGCGAGTCCCAAATTTTGTGTGCGCCCATGCCTTCCGCCTTGGGCCCAGATGGATCCGTCGTGGAATCGCCTAATATTTGTCCCGGACATCAAATACGGCATAAGAAACAATTTCCACCCACTCGAAATGACCACATTATATATTTTGGCATTTTAAAGCCATAAAACTGCAAATCCGCTCGAGTCCCAAATTTTTGTGTGCTATAGCCCATGCCTTCCGCATTGGGCCGGATGGATCCGTCGTGGAATCGCCTAATAATTGTCCTGGACATCAAATACGGCATAAGAAACAATTTCCACCCACTCGAAATGACCACATTATATATTTTGGCATTTTCCAGCCATAAAACTGCAAATCCGTGCGAGTCCCAAATTTTTGTGTGCTACCATGCCTTCCGCCTTGGGCCGGATGGATCCGTCGTGGAATTGCCTAATATTTGTCCCGGACATCAAATATGACATAAGAAACAATTTCCACCAACCCGAAATGACCACATTATATTTTTTGGCATTTTACAGCCATAAAACTGCAAATTCGCGCGAGTCCCAAATTTTGTGTGCGCCCATGCCTTCCGCCTTGGGCCCAGATGGATCCGTCGTGGAATCGCCTAATATTTGTCCCGGACATCAAATACGGCATAAGAAACAATTTCCACCCACTCGAAATGACCACATTATATATTTTGGCATTTTACAGCCATAAAACTGCAAATCCGCTCGAGTCCCAAATTTTTGTGTGCTATAGCCCATGCCTTCCGCATTGGGCCGGATGGATCCGTCGTGGAATCGCCTAATATTTGTCCCGGACATCAAATACGGCATAAGAAATAATTTCCACCCACTCGAAATGACCACATTATATATTTTGGCATTTTACAGCCATAAAACTGCAAATCCGCTCGAGTCCCAAATTTTTGTGTGCTATAGCCCATGCCTTCCGCATTGGGCCGGATGGATCCGTCGTGGAATCGCCTAATATTTGTCCTGGACATCAAATACGGCATAAGAAACAATTTCCACCCACTCGAAATGACCACATTATATATTTTGGCATTTTCCAGCCATAAAACTGCAAATCCGTGCGAGTCCCAAATTTTTGTGTGCTACCATGCCTTCCGCCTTGGGCCCGGATGGATTCGTCGTGGAATCGCCTAATATTTGTCCAGGACATCAAATACGGCCTAAGAAACAATTTCCACCCATTCGAAATGATCACATTATATTTTTTGGCATTTTACAGCCATAAAACTGCAAATCCGCGCGAGTCCCAAATATTTGTGTGCTACCATGCCTTCCGCCTTGGGCCGGATGGATCCGTCGTGGAATCACCTAATATTTGTCCCGGACATCAAATACGGCATAAGAAACAATTTCCACCTACTCGAAATGACCACATTATATTTTTTGGCATTTTCCAGCCATAAAACTGCAAATCCGTGCGAGTCCCAAATTTTTGTGTGCTACCATGCCTTCCGCCTTGGGCCCGGATGGATCCGTCATGGAATCGCCTAATATTTGTCCAGGACATCAAATACGGCCTAAGAAACAATTTCCACCCATTCATAATGATCACATTATATTTTTTGGCATTTTACAGCCATAAAACTGCAAATCCGCGCGAGTCCCAAATATTTGTGTGCTACCATGCCTTCCGCCTTGGGCCGGATGGATCCGTCGTGGAATCACCTAATATTTGTCCCGGACATCAAATACGACATAAGAAACAATTTCCACCAACCCGAAATGATCACATTCTATTTTTTGGCATTTTACATCCATAAAACTGCAAATCCGTGCGAGTCCCAAATTTTTGTGTGCTACCATGCCTTCCGCCTTGGGCCCGGATGGATCCGTCGTGGAATCGCCTAATATTTGTCCAGGACATCAAATACGGCCTAAGAAACAATTTCCACCCATTCGAAATGATCACATTATATTTTTTGGCATTTTACAGCCATAAAACTGCAAATCCGCGCGAGTCCCAAATTTTTGTGTGCTACCATGACTTCCGCCTTGGGCCGGATGGATACGTCGTGGAATCGCCTAATATTTGTCCCGGACATCAAATACGACATAAGAAACAATTTCCACCAACCCGAAATGACCACATTATATTTTTTGGCATTTTACAGCCATAAAACTGCAAATTCGCGCGAGTCCCAAATTTTGTGTGCGCCCATGCCTTCCGCCTTGGGCCCAGATGGATCCGTCGTGGAATCGCCTAATATTTGTCCCGGACATCAAATACGGCATAAGAAACAATTTCCACCCACTCGAAATGACCACATTATATATTTTGGCATTTTACAGCCATAAAACTGCAAATCCGCTCGAGTCCCAAATTTTTGTGTGCTATAGCCCATGCCTTCCGCATTTGGCCGGATGGATCCGTCGTGGAATCGCCTAATATTTGTCCTGGACATCAAATACGGCATAAGAAACAATTTCCACCCACTCGAAATGACCACATTATATATTTTGGCATTTTCCAGCCATAAAACTGCAAATCCGCTCGAGTCCCAAATTTTTGTGTGCTACCATGCCTTCCGCCTTGGGCCCGGATGGATCCGTCGTGGAATCGCCTAATATTTGTCCAGGACATCAAATACGGCCTAAGAAACAATTTCCACCCATTCATAATGATCACATTATATTTTTTGGCATTTTACAGCCATAAAACTGCAAATCCGCGCGAGTCCCAAATATTTGTGTGCTACCATGCCTTCCGCCTTGGGCCGGATGGATCCGTCGTGGAATCACCTAATATTTGTCTCGGACATCAAATACGACATAAGAAACAATTTCCACCAACCCGAAATGATCACATTATATTTTTTGGCATTTTACATCCATAAAACTGCAAATCCGTGCGAGTCCCAAATTTTTGTGTGCTACCATGCCTTCCGCCTTGGGCCCGGATGGATCCGTCGTGGAATCGCCTAATATTTGTCCAGGACATCAAATACGGCCTAAGAAACAATTTCCACCCATTCGAAATGATCACATTATATTTTTTGGCATTTTACAGCCATAAAACTGCAAATCCGCGCGAGTCCCAAATTTTTGTGTGCTACCATGACTTCCGCCTTGGGCCGGATGGATACGTCGTGGAATCGCCTAATATTTGTCCCGGACATCAAATACGACATAAGAAACAATTTCCACCAACCCGAAATGACCACATTATATTTTTTGGCATTTTACAGCCATAAAACTGCAAATTCGCGCGAGTCCCAAATTTTGTGTGCGCCCATGCCTTCCGCCTTGGGCCCAGATGGATCCGTCGTGGAATCGCCTAATATTTGTCCCGGAAATCAAATACGGCATAAGAAACAATTTCCACCCACTCGAAATGACCACATTATATATTTTGGCATTTTACAGCCATAAAACTGCAAATCCGCTCGAGTCCCAAATTTTTGTGTGCTATAGCCCATGCCTTCCGCATTGGGCCGGATGGATCCGTCGTGGAATCGCCTAATATTTGTCCCGGACATCAAATACGGCATAAGAAACAATTTCCACCCACTCGAAATGACCACATTATATATTTTGGCATTTTACAGCCATAAAACTGCAAATCCGCTCGAGTCCCAAATTTTTGTGTGCTATAGCCGATGCCTTCCGCATTGGGCCGGATGGATCCGTCGTGGAATCGCCTAATATTTGTCCCGGACATCAAATACGGCATAAGAAACAATTTCCACCCACTCGAAATGACCACATTATATA
The DNA here is from genome assembly GCF_000715075.1 of Nicotiana tabacum. Taxonomy (NCBI): domain Eukaryota; kingdom Viridiplantae; phylum Streptophyta; class Magnoliopsida; order Solanales; family Solanaceae; genus Nicotiana; species Nicotiana tabacum. The sequence goes on from NW_027438263.1 coordinate 115,235, forward strand.
TTTTGGCATTTTACAGCCATAAAACTGCAAATCCGCTCGAGTCCCAAATTTTTGTGTGCTATCGACCATGCCTTCCGCATTGGGCCGGATGGATCCGTCGTGGAATCGCCTAATATTTGTCCTGGACATCAAATACGGCATAAGAAACAATTTCCACCCACTCGAAATGACCACATTATATATTTTGGCATTTTCCAGCCATAAAACTGCAAATCCGTGCGAGTCCCAAATTTTTGTGTGCTACCATGCCTTCCGCCTTGGGCCGCATGGATCCGTCGTGGAATTGCCTAATATTTGTCCAGGACATCAAATACGACATAAGAAACAATTTCCACCAAACCCGAAATGACCACATTATATTTTTTGGCATTTTACAGCCATAAAACTACAAATTCGCGCGAGTCCCAAATTTTGTGTGCGCCCATGCCTTCCGCCTTGGGCCCAGATGGATCCGTCGTGGAATCGCCTAATATTTGTCCCGGACATCAAATACGGCATAAGAAACAATTTTCACCCACTCGAAATGACCACATTATATATTTTGGCATTTTACAGCCATAAAACTGCAAATCCGCTCGAGTCCCAAATTTTTGTGTGCTATAGCCCATGCCTTCCGCATTGGGCCGGATGGATCCGTCGTGGAATCGCCTAATATTTGTCCCGGACATCAAATACGGCATAAGAAACAATTTCCACCCACTCGAAATGACCACATTATATATTTTGGCATTTTACAGCCATAAAACTGCAAATCCGCTCGAGTCCCAAATTTTTGTGTGCTATAGCCCATGCCTTCCGCATTTGGCCGGATGGATCCGTCGTGGAATCGCCTAATATTTGTCCTGGACATCAAATACGGCATAAGAAACAATTTCCACCCACTCGAAATGACCACATTATATATTTTGGCATTTTCCAGCCATAAAACTGCAAATCCGTGCGAGTCCCAAATTTTTGTGTGCTACCATGCCTTCCGCCTTGGGCCCGGATGGATTCGTCGTGGAATCGCCTAATATTTGTCCAGGACATCAAATACGGCCTAAGAAACAATTTCCACCCATTCGAAATGATCACATTATATTTTTTGGCATTTTACAGCCATAAAACTGCAAATCCGCGCGAGTCCCAAATATTTGTGTGCTACCATGCCTTCCGCCTTGGGCCGGATGGATCCGTCGTGGAATCACCTAATATTTGTCCCGGACATCAAATACGGCATAAGAAACAATTTCCACCTACTCGAAATGACCACATTATATTTTTTGGCATTTTACAGCCATAAAACTGCAAATCCGCGCGAGTCCCAAATTTTTGTGTGTTATAGCCTATGCCTTCCGCCTTGGGCCGGATGGATCCGTCGTGGAATCGCCTAATATTTGTCTCGGACATCAAATACGGCATAAGAAACAATTTCCACCCACTCGAAATGACCACATTATATATTTTGGCATTTTACAGCCATAAAACTGCAAATCCGCGCGAGTCCAAAATTTTTGTGTGCTATAGCCCATGCCTTCCGCATTGGGCCGGATGGATCCGTCGTGGAATCGCCTAATATTTGTCCTGGACATCAAATACGGCATAAGAAACAATTTTCACCCACTTGAAATGACCACATTATATATTTTGGCATTTTACAGTCATAAAACTGCAAATCCGCGCGAGTCCCAAATATTTGTGTGCTACCATGCCTTCCGCCTTGGGCCGGATGGATCCGTCGTGGAATCACCTAATATTTGTCCCGGACATCAAATACGACATAAGAAACAATTTCCACCAACCCGAAATGACCACATTATATTTTTTGGAATTTTACAGCCATAAAACTGCAAATTCGCGCGAGTCCCAAATTTTGTGTGCGCCCATGCCTTCCGCCTTGGGCCCAGATGGATCCGTCGTGGAATCGCCTAATATTTGTCCCGGAAATCAAATACGGCATAAGAAACAATTTCCACCCACTCGAAATGACCACATTATATATTTTGGCATTTTACAGCCATAAAACTGCAAATCCGCTCGAGTCCCAAATTTTTGTGTGCTATAGCCCATGCCTTCCGCATTGGGCCGGATGGATCCGTCGTGGAATCGCCTAATATTTGTCCCGGACATCAAATACGGCATAAGAAACAATTTCCACCCACTCGAAATGACCACATTATATATTTTGGCATTTTACAGCCATAAAACTGCAAATCCGCTCGAGTCCCAAATTTTTGTGTGCTATAGCCGATGCCTTCCGCATTGGGCCGGATGGATCCGTCGTGGAATCGCCTAATATTTGTCCTGGACATCAAATACGGCATAAGAAACAATTTTCACCCACTCGAAATGACCACATTATATATTTTGGCATTTTACAGTCATAAAACTGCAAATCCGCGCGAGTCCCAAATTTTTGTGTGCTATAGCCCATGCCTTCCGCCTTGGGCCGGATGGATCCATCGTGGATTCGCCTAATATTTGTCCCGGACATCAAATACGACATAAGAAACAATTTCCACCCACTCGAAATGACCACATTATATATTTTGGCATTTTACAGCCATAAAACTGCAAATCCGCGCGAGTCCCAAATTTTTGTGTGCTATAGCCCATGCCTTCCGCATTGGGCCGGATGGATTCGTCGTGGAATCTCCTAATATTTGTCCCGGACATCAAATACGGCATAAGAAACAATTTCCACCCACTCGAAATGACCACATTATGTTTTTTGGAATTTTACAGCCATAAAACTGCAAATCCGCGCTAGTCCCAAATATTTGTGTGCTATAGCCCATGCCTTCCGCCTTGGGCGGGATGGATCCGTCGTGGAATCGCCTAATATCTGTCCCGGACATCAAATACGGCCTAAGAAACAATTTCCACCCACTCGAAATGACCACATTATATATTTTGGCATTTTACAGTCATAAAACTGCAAATCCGTGCGAGTCCCAAATTTTTGTGTGCTACCATGCCTTCCGCCTTGGGCCCGGATGGATCCGTCGTGGAATCGCCTAATATTTGTCTCGGACATCAAATACGGCCTAAGAAATAATTTCCACCCACTCGAAATGATCACATTATATTTTTTGGCATTTTACAGCCATAAAACTGCAAATCCGCGCGAGTCCCAAATTTTTGTGTGCTACCATGCCTTCCGCCTTGGGCCGGATGGATCCGTCGTGGAATCACCTAATATTTGTCCCGGACATCAAATACGGCATAAGAAACAATTTCCACCTACTCGAAATGACCACATTATATTTTTTGACATTTTACAGCCATAAAACTGCAAATCCGCGCGAGTCCCAAATTTTTTTGTGCTACCATGCCTTCCGCCTTGGGCCCGGATGGATCCGTCGTGGAATTGCCTAATATCTGTCCCGGACATCAAATACGGCATAAGAAACAATTTCCACCCACTCTAAATGACCACATTATATATTTTGGCATTTTACAGTCATAAAACTGCAAATCCGTGAGAGTCCCAAATTTTTGTGTGCTATAGCCCATGCCTTCCGCCTTGGGCCCGGATGGATCCGTCGTGGAATCGCCTAATATTTGTCCCGGACATCAAATACGGCATAAGAAACAATTTCCACCCACTCGAAATGACCACATTATATATTTTGGCATTTTACAGCCATAAAACTGCAAATCCGCTCGAGTCCCAAATTTTTGTGTGCTATAGCCCATGCCTTCCGCATTGGGCCGGATGGATCCGTCGTGGAATCGCCTAATATTTGTCCTGGACATCAAATACGGCATAAGAAACAATTTCCACCCACTCGAAATGACCACATTATATATTTTGGCATTTTACAGTCATAAAACTGCAAATCCGTGCGAGTCCCAAATTTTTGTGTGCTACCATGCCTTCCGCCTTGGGCCCGGATGGATCCGTCGTGGAATCGCCTAATATCTATCCCGGACATCAAATACGGCATAAGAAACAATTTCCACCCACTCGAAATGACCACATTATATATTTTGGCATTTTCCAGCCATAAAACTGCAAATCCGCGCGAGTCCCAAATTTTTGTGTGCTATAGCCCATGCCTTCCGCCTTGGGCCCGGATGGATCCGTCGTGGAATCGCCTAATATTTGTCCCAGACATCAAATACGGCATAAGAAACAATTTCCACCCACTCGAAATGACCACATTATGTTTTTTGGCATTTTACAGCCATAAAACTGCAAATCCGCGCTAGTCCCAAATATTTGTGTGCTATAGCTCATGCCTTCCGCCTTGGGCCGGATGGATCCGTCGTGGAATCGCCTAATATCTGTCACGGACATCAAATACGGTATAAGAAACAATTTCCACCCACTCGAAATGACCACTTTATATTTTTTGGCATTTTACAGCCATAAAACTGCAAATCCGCGCGAGTCCCAAATTTTTGTGTGCTATAGCCCATGCCTTCCGCCTTTGGCCGGATGGATCCATCATGGAATCGCCTAATATTTGTCCCGGATATCAAATACGGCATAAGAAACAATTTCGACCCACTCGAAATGACCACATTATATATTTTGGCATTTTACAGTCATAAAACTGCAAATCCATGCGAGTCCCAAATTTTTGTGTGCTACCATGCCTTCCGCCTTGGGCCTGGATGGATCCGTCGTGGAATCGCCTAATATTTGTCTCGGACATCAAATACGGCCTAAGAAACAATTTCCACCCACTTGAAATGATCACATTATATTTTTTGGCATTTTACAGCCATAAAACTGCAAATCCGTGCGAGTCCCAAATTTTTGTGTGCTACCATGCCTTCCGCCTTGGGCCCGGATGGATCCGTCGTGGAATCGCCTAATATTTGTCTCGGACATCAAATACGGCCTAAGAAACAATTTCCACCCACTCGAAATGATCACATTATATATTTTGGCATTTTACAGTCATAAAACTGCAAATCCGTGCGAGTCCCAAATTTTTGTGTGCTACCATGCCTTCCGCCTTGGGCCCGGATGGATCCGTCGTAGAATCGCCTAATATTTGTCTCGGACATCAAATACGGCCTAAGAAACAATTTCCACCCACTCGAAATGATCACATTATATATTTTGGCATTTTACAGTCATAAAACTGCAAATCCGTGCGAGTCCCAAATTTTTGTGTGCTACCATGCCTTCCGCCTTGGGCCCGGATGGATCCGTCGTGGAATCGCCTAATATCTATCCCGGACATCAAATACGGCATAAGAAATAATTTCCACCCACTCGAAATGATCACATTATATTTTTTGGCATTTTACAGCCATAAAACTGCAAATCCGCGCGAGTCCCAAATTTTTGTGTGCTACCATGCCTTCCGCCTTGGGCCGGATGGATCCGTCGTGGAATCACCTAATATTTGTCCCGGACATCAAATACGGCCTAAGAAACAATTTCCACCCACTTGAAATGATCACATTATATTTTTTGGCATTTTACAGCCATAAAACTGCAAATCCGTGCGAGTCCCAAATTTTTGTGTGCTACCATGCCTTCCGCCTTGGGCCCGGATGGATCCGTCGTGGAATTGCCTAATATCTGTCCCGGACATCAAATACGGCATAAGAAACAATTTCCACCCACTCTAAATGACCACATTATATATTTTGGCATTTTACAGTCATAAAACTGCAAATCCGTGAGAGTCCCAAATTTTTGTGTGCTATAGCCCATGCCTTCCGCATTGGGCCGGATGGATCCGTCGTAGAATCGCCTAATATTTGTCTCGGACATCAAATACGGCCTAAGAAACAATTTCCACCCACTCGAAATGATCACATTATATATTTTGGCATTTTACAGTCATAAAACTGCAAATCCGTGCGAGTCCCAAATTTTTGTGTGCTACCATGCCTTCCGCCTTGGGCCCGGATGGATCCGTCGTGGAATCGCCTAATATCTATCCCGGACATCAAATACGGCATAAGAAACAATTTCCACCCACTCGAAATGACCACATTATATATTTTGGCATTTTCCAGCCATAAAACTGCAAATCCGCGCGAGTCCCAAATTTTTGTGTGCTACCATGCCTTCCGCCTTGGGCCGGATGGATCCGTCGTGGAATCACCTAATATTTGTCCCGGACATCAAATACGGCCTAAGAAACAATTTCCACCCACTTGAAATGATCACATTATATTTTTTGGCATTTTACAGCCATAAAATTGCAAATCCGTGCGAGTCCCAAATTTTTGTGTGCTACCATGCCTTCCGCCTTGGGCCCGGATGGATCCGTCGTGGAATTGCCTAATATCTGTCCCGGACATCAAATACGACATAAGAAACAATTTCCACCCACTCGAAATGACCACATTATATATTTTGGCATTTTACAGTCATAAAACTGCAAATCCGTGCGAGTCCCAAATTTTTGTGTGCTACCATGCCTTCCGCCTTGGGCCCGGATGGATCCGTCGTGGAATCGCCTAATATTTGTCTCGGACATCAAATACGGCCTAAGAAACAATTTCCACCCACTTGAAATGATCACATTATATTTTTTGGCATTTTACAGCCATAAAACTGCAAATCCGCGCGAGTCCCAAATTTTTGTGTGCTACCATGCCTTCCGCCTTGGGCCGGATGGATCCGTCGTGGAATCACCTAATATTTGTCCCGGACATCAAATACGGCCTAAGAAACAATTTCCACCCACTTGAAATGATCACATTATATTTTTTGGCATTTTACAGCCATAAAATTGCAAATCCGTGCGAGTCCCAAATTTTTGTGTGCTACCATGCCTTCCGCCTTGGGCCCGGATGGATCCGTCGTGGAATTGCCTAATATCTGTCCCGGACATCAAATACGGCATAAGAAACAATTTCCACCCACTCGAAATGACCACATTATATATTTTGGCATTTTCCAGCCATAAAACTGCAAATCCGTGCGAGTCCCAAATTTTTGTGTGCTACCATGCCTTCCGCCTTGGGCCGGATGGATCCGTCGTAGAATTGCCTAATATTTGTCCCGGACATCAAATACGACATAAGAAACAATTTCCACCAACCCGAAATGACCACATTATATTTTTTGGCATTTTACAGCCATAAAACTGCAAATCCGCGCGAGTCCCAAATTTTTGTGTGCTACCATGCCTTCCGCCTTGGGCCCGGATGGATCCGTCGTGGAATTGCCTAATATCTGTCCCGGACATCAAATACGACATAAGAAACAATTTCCACCCACTCGAAATGACCACATTATATATTTTGGCATTTTACAGTCATAAAACTGCAAATCCGTGAGAGTCCCAAATTTTTGTGTGCTATAGCCCATGCCTTCCGCATTGGGCCGGATGGATCCGTCGTGGAATCACCTAATATTTGTCCCGGACATCAAATACGGCATAAGAAACAATTTCCACCTACTCGAAATGACCACATTATATTTTTTGACATTTTACAGCCATAAAACTGCAAATCCGCGCGAGTCCCAAATTTTTTTGTGCTACCATGCCTTCCGCCTTGGGCCCGGATGGATCCGTCGTGGAATTGCCTAATATCTGTCCCGGACATCAAATACGGCATAAGAAACAATTTCCACCCACTCTAAATGACCACATTATATATTTTGGCATTTTACAGTCATAAAACTGCAAATCCGTGAGAGTCCCAAATTTTTGTGTGCTATAGCCCATGCCTTCCGCATTGGGCCGGATGGATCCGTCGTAGAATCGCCTAATATTTGTCTCGGACATCAAATACGGCCTAAGAAACAATTTCCACCCACTCGAAATGATCACATTATATATTTTGGCATTTTACAGTCATAAAACTGCAAATCCGTGCGAGTCCCAAATTTTTGTGTGCTACCATGCCTTCCGCCTTGGGCCCGGATGGATCCGTCGTGGAATCGCCTAATATCTATCCCGGACATCAAATACGGCATAAGAAACAATTTCCACCCACTCGAAATGACCACATTATATATTTTGGCATTTTCCAGCCATAAAACTGCAAATCCGCGCGAGTCCCAAATTTTTGTGTGCTACCATGCCTTCCGCCTTGGGCCGGATGGATCCGTCGTGGAATCACCTAATATTTGTCCCGGACATCAAATACGGCCTAAGAAACAATTTCCACCCACTTGAAATGATCACATTATATTTTTTGGCATTTTACAGCCATAAAATTGCAAATCCGTGCGAGTCCCAAATTTTTGTGTGCTACCATGCCTTCCGCCTTGGGCCCGGATGGATCCGTCGTGGAATTGCCTAATATCTGTCCCGGACATCAAATACGGCATAAGAAACAATTTCCACCCACTCGAAATGACCACATTATATATTTTGGCATTTTACAGTCATAAAACTGCAAATCCGTGCGAGTCCCAAATTTTTGTGTGCTACCATGCCTTCCGCCTTGGGCCGGATGGATCCGTCGTGGAATCACCTAATATTTGTCTCGGACATCAAATACGGCCTAAGAAACAATTTCCACCCACTTGAAATGATCACATTATATTTTTTGGCATTTTACAGCCATAAAACTGCAAATCCGCGCGAGTCCCAAATTTTTTTGTGCTACCATGCCTTCCGCCTTGGGCCCGGATGGATCCGTCGTGGAATCGCCTAATATCTATCCCGGACATCAAATACGGCATAAGAAACAATTTCCACCCACTCGAAATGACCACATTATATATTTTGGCATTTTCCAGCCATAAAACTGCAAATCCGTGCGAGTCCCAAATTTTTGTGTGCTACCATGCCTTCCGCCTTGGGCCGGATGGATCCGTCGTGGAATCACCTAATATTTGTCCCGGACATCAAATACGGCCTAAGAAACAATTTCCACCCACTTGAAATGATCACATTATATTTTTTGGCATTTTACAGCCATAAAATTGCAAATCCGTGCGAGTCCCAAATTTTTGTGTGCTACCATGCCTTCCGCCTTGGGCCCGGATGGATCCGTCGTGGAATTGCCTAATATCTGTCCCGGACATCAAATACGACATAAGAAACAATTTCCACCCACTCGAAATGACCACATTATATATTTTGGCATTTTACAGTCATAAAACTGCAAATCCGTGCGAGTCCCAAATTTTTGTGTGCTACCATGCCTTCCGCCTTGGGCCCGGATGGATCCGTCGTGGAATCGCCTAATATTTGTCTCGGACATCAAATACGGCCTAAGAAACAATTTCCACCCACTTGAAATGATCACATTATATTTTTTGGCATTTTACAGCCATAAAACTGCAAATCCGCGCGAGTCCCAAATTTTTGTGTGCTACCATGCCTTCCGCCTTGGGCCGGATGGATCCGTCGTGGAATCACCTAATATTTGTCCCGGACATCAAATACGGCCTAAGAAACAATTTCCACCCACTTGAAATGATCACATTATATTTTTTGGCATTTTACAGCCATAAAATTGCAAATCCGTGCGAGTCCCAAATTTTTGTGTGCTACCATGCCTTCCGCCTTGGGCCCGGATGGATCCGTCGTGGAATTGCCTAATATCTGTCCCGGACATCAAATACGGCATAAGAAACAATTTCCACCCACTCGAAATGACCACATTATATATTTTGGCATTTTCCAGCCATAAAACTGCAAATCCGTGCGAGTCCCAAATTTTTGTGTGCTACCATGCCTTCCGCCTTGGGCCGGATGGATCCGTCGTAGAATTGCCTAATATTTGTCCCGGACATCAAATACGACATAAGAAACAATTTCCACCAACCCGAAATGACCACATTATATTTTTTGGCATTTTACAGCCATAAAACTGCAAATCCGCGCGAGTCCCAAATTTTTGTGTGCTACCATGCCTTCCGCCTTGGGCCCGGATGGATCCGTCGTGGAATTGCCTAATATCTGTCCCGGACATCAAATACGACATAAGAAACAATTTCCACCCACTCGAAATGACCACATTATATATTTTGGCATTTTACAGTCATAAAACTGCAAATCCGTGAGAGTCCCAAATTTTTGTGTGCTATAGCCCATGCCTTCCGCATTGGGCCGGATGGATCCGTCGTGGAATCACCTAATATTTGTCCCGGACATCAAATACGGCATAAGAAACAATTTCCACCTACTCGAAATGACCACATTATATTTTTTGACATTTTACAGCCATAAAACTGCAAATCCGCGCGAGTCCCAAATTTTTTTGTGCTACCATGCCTTCCGCCTTGGGCCCGGATGGATCCGTCGTGGAATTGCCTAATATCTGTCCCGGACATCAAATACGGCATAAGAAACAATTTCCACCCACTCTAAATGACCACATTATATATTTTGGCATTTTACAGTCATAAAACTGCAAATCCGTGAGAGTCCCAAATTTTTGTGTGCTATAGCCCATGCCTTCCGCATTGGGCCGGATGGATCCGTCGTAGAATCGCCTAATATTTGTCTCGGACATCAAATACGGCCTAAGAAACAATTTCCACCCACTCGAAATGATCACATTATATATTTTGGCATTTTACAGTCATAAAACTGCAAATCCGTGCGAGTCCCAAATTTTTGTGTGCTACCATGCCTTCCGCCTTGGGCCCGGATGGATCCGTCGTGGAATCGCCTAATATCTATCCCGGACATCAAATACGGCATAAGAAACAATTTCCACCCACTCGAAATGACCACATTATATATTTTGGCATTTTCCAGCCATAAAACTGCAAATCCGCGCGAGTCCCAAATTTTTGTGTGCTACCATGCCTTCCGCCTTGGGCCGGATGGATCCGTCGTGGAATCACCTAATATTTGTCCCGGACATCAAATACGGCCTAAGAAACAATTTCCACCCACTTGAAATGATCACATTATATTTTTTGGCATTTTACAGCCATAAAATTGCAAATCCGTGCGAGTCCCAAATTTTTGTGTGCTACCATGCCTTCCGCCTTGGGCCCGGATGGATCCGTCGTGGAATTGCCTAATATCTGTCCCGGACATCAAATACGGCATAAGAAACAATTTCCACCCACTCGAAATGACCACATTATATATTTTGGCATTTTACAGTCATAAAACTGCAAATCCGTGCGAGTCCCAAATTTTTGTGTGCTACCATGCCTTCCGCCTTGGGCCGGATGGATCCGTCGTGGAATCACCTAATATTTGTCTCGGACATCAAATACGGCCTAAGAAACAATTTCCACCCACTTGAAATGATCACATTATATTTTTTGGCATTTTACAGCCATAAAACTGCAAATCCGCGCGAGTCCCAAATTTTTTTGTGCTACCATGCCTTCCGCCTTGGGCCCGGATGGATCCGTCGTGGAATCGCCTAATATCTATCCCGGACATCAAATACGGCATAAGAAACAATTTCCACCCACTCGAAATGACCACATTATATATTTTGGCATTTTCCAGCCATAAAACTGCAAATCCGTGCGAGTCCCAAATTTTTGTGTGCTACCATGCCTTCCGCCTTGGGCCGGATGGATCCGTCGTGGAATCACCTAATATTTGTCTCGGACATCAAATACGGCCTAAGAAACAATTTCCACCCACTTGAAATGATCACATTATATTTTTTGGCATTTTACAGCCATAAAACTGCAAATCCGTGCGAGTCCCAAATTTTTGTGTGCTACCATGCCTTCCGCCTTGGGCCCGATGGATCCGTCGTAGAATCGCCTAATATTTGTCTCGGACATCAAATACGGCCTAAGAAATAATTTCCACCCACTCGAAATGATCACATTATATTTTTTGGCATTTTACAGCCATAAAACTGCAAATCCGCGCGAGTCCCAAATTTTTGTGTGCTACCATGCCTTCCGCCTTGGGCCGGATGGATCCGTCGTGGAATCACCTAATATTTGTCCCGGACATCAAATACGGCCTAAGAAACAATTTCCACCCACTTGAAATGATCACATTATATTTTTTGGCATTTTACAGCCATAAAATTGCAAATCCGTGCGAGTCCCAAATTTTTGTGTGCTACCATGCCTTCCGCCTTGGGCCGGATGGATCCGTCGTGGAATCACCTAATATTTGTCTCGGACATCAAATACGGCCTAAGAAACAATTTCCACCCACTTGAAATGATCACATTATATTTTTTGGCATTTTACAGCCATAAAACTGCAAATCCGTGCGAGTCCCAAATTTTTGTGTGCTACCATGCCTTCCGCCTTGGGCCGGATGGATCCGTCGTGGAATCACCTAATATTTGTCCCGGACATCAAATACGGCATAAGAAACAATTTCCACCTACTCGAAATGACCACATTATATTTTTTGACATTTTACAGCCATAAAACTGCAAATCCGCGCGAGTCCCAAATTTTTTTGTGCTACCATGCCTTCCGCCTTGGGCCCGGATGGATCCGTCGTGGAATTGCCTAATATCTGTCCCGGACATCAAATACGGCATAAGAAACAATTTCCACCCACTCTAAATGACCACATTATATATTTTGGCATTTTACAGTCATAAAACTGCAAATCCGTGAGAGTCCCAAATTTTTGTGTGCTATAGCCCATGCCTTCCGCATTGGGCCGGATGGATCCGTCGTAGAATCGCCTAATATTTGTCTCGGACATCAAATACGGCCTAAGAAACAATTTCCACCCACTCGAAATGATCACATTATATATTTTGGCATTTTACAGTCATAAAACTGCAAATCCGTGCGAGTCCCAAATTTTTGTGTGCTACCATGCCTTCCGCCTTGGGCCCGGATGGATCCGTCGTGGAATCGCCTAATATCTATCCCGGACATCAAATACGGCATAAGAAACAATTTCCACCCACTCGAAATGACCACATTATATATTTTGGCATTTTCCAGCCATAAAACTGCAAATCCGCGCGAGTCCCAAATTTTTGTGTGCTACCATGCCTTCCGCCTTGGGCCGGATGGATCCGTCGTGGAATCACCTAATATTTGTCCCGGACATCAAATACGGCCTAAGAAACAATTTCCACCCACTTGAAATGATCACATTATATTTTTTGGCATTTTACAGCCATAAAATTGCAAATCCGTGCGAGTCCCAAATTTTTGTGTGCTACCATGCCTTCCGCCTTGGGCCCGGATGGATCCGTCGTGGAATTGCCTAATATCTGTCCCGGACATCAAATACGACATAAGAAACAATTTCCACCCACTCGAAATGACCACATTATATATTTTGGCATTTTACAGTCATAAAACTGCAAATCCGTGCGAGTCCCAAATTTTTGTGTGCTACCATGCCTTCCGCCTTGGGCCCGGATGGATCCGTCGTGGAATCGCCTAATATTTGTCTCGGACATCAAATACGGCCTAAGAAACAATTTCCACCCACTTGAAATGATCACATTATATTTTTTGGCATTTTACAGCCATAAAACTGCAAATCCGCGCGAGTCCCAAATTTTTGTGTGCTACCATGCCTTCCGCCTTGGGCCGGATGGATCCGTCGTGGAATCACCTAATATTTGTCTCGGACATCAAATACGGCCTAAGAAACAATTTCCACCCACTTGAAATGATCACATTATATTTTTTGGCATTTTACAGCCATAAAACTGCAAATCCGTGCGAGTCCCAAATTTTTGTGTGCTACCATGCCTTCCGCCTTGGGCCCGGATGGATCCGTCGTGGAATTGCCTAATATCTGTCCCGGACATCAAATACGGCATAAGAAACAATTTCCACCCACTCGAAATGACCACATTATATATTTTGGCATTTTACGGTCATAAAACTGCAAATCCGTGCGAGTCCCAAATTTTTGTGTGCTACCATGCCTTCCGCCTTGGGCCCGGATGGATCCGTCGTGGAATCGCCTAATATTTGTCTCGGACATCAAATACGGCCTAATAAACAATTTCCACCCACTTGAAATGATCACATTATATTTTTTGGCATTTTACAGCCATAAAACTGCAAATCCGTGCGAGTCCCAAATTTTTGTGTGCTACCATGCCTTCCGCCATGGGCCCGGATGGATCCGTCGTGGAATCGCCTAATATTTGTCTCGGACATCAAATACGGCCTAAGAAACAATTTCCACCCACTCGAAATGATCACATTATATTTTTTGGCATTTTACAGCCATAAAACTGCAAATCCGTGCGAGTCCCAAATTTTTGTGTGCTACCATGCCTTCCGCCTTGGGCCCGGATGGATCCGTCGTAGAATCGCCTAATATTTGTCTCGGACATCAAATACGGCCTAAGAAATAATTTCCACCCACTCGAAATGATCACATTATATTTTTTGGCATTTTACAGCCATAAAACTGCAAATCCGCGCGAGTCCCAAATTTTTGTGTGCTACCATGCCTTCCGCCTTGGGCCGGATGGATCCGTCGTGGAATCACCTAATATTTGTCCCGGACATCAAATACGGCCTAAGAAACAATTTCCACCCACTTGAAATGATCACATTATATTTTTTGGCATTTTACAGCCATAAAATTGCAAATCCGTGCGAGTCCCAAATTTTTGTGTGCTACCATGCCTTCCGCCTTGGGCCGGATGGATCCGTCGTGGAATCACCTAATATTTGTCTCGGACATCAAATACGGCCTAAGAAACAATTTCCACCCACTTGAAATGATCACATTATATTTTTTGGCATTTTACAGCCATAAAACTGCAAATCCGTGCGAGTCCCAAATTTTTGTGTGCTACCATGCCTTCCGCCTTGGGCCGGATGGATCCGTCGTGGAATCACCTAATATTTGTCCCGGACATCAAATACGGCATAAGAAACAATTTCCACCTACTCGAAATGACCACATTATATTTTTTGACATTTTACAGCCATAAAACTGCAAATCCGCGCGAGTCCCAAATTTTTTTGTGCTACCATGCCTTCCGCCTTGGGCCCGGATGGATCCGTCGTGGAATTGCCTAATATCTGTCCCGGACATCAAATACGGCATAAGAAACAATTTCCACCCACTCTAAATGACCACATTATATATTTTGGCATTTTACAGTCATAAAACTGCAAATCCGTGAGAGTCCCAAATTTTTGTGTGCTATAGCCCATGCCTTCCGCATTGGGCCGGATGGATCCGTCGTAGAATCGCCTAATATTTGTCTCGGACATCAAATACGGCCTAAGAAACAATTTCCACCCACTCGAAATGATCACATTATATATTTTGGCATTTTACAGTCATAAAACTGCAAATCCGTGCGAGTCCCAAATTTTTGTGTGCTACCATGCCTTCCGCCTTGGGCCCGGATGGATCCGTCGTGGAATCGCCTAATATCTATCCCGGACATCAAATACGGCATAAGAAACAATTTCCACCCACTCGAAATGACCACATTATATATTTTGGCATTTTCCAGCCATAAAACTGCAAATCCGCGCGAGTCCCAAATTTTTGTGTGCTACCATGCCTTCCGCCTTGGGCCGGATGGATCCGTCGTGGAATCACCTAATATTTGTCCCGGACATCAAATACGGCCTAAGAAACAATTTCCACCCACTTGAAATGATCACATTATATTTTTTGGCATTTTACAGCCATAAAATTGCAAATCCGTGCGAGTCCCAAATTTTTGTGTGCTACCATGCCTTCCGCCTTGGGCCCGGATGGATCCGTCGTGGAATTGCCTAATATCTGTCCCGGACATCAAATACGACATAAGAAACAATTTCCACCCACTCGAAATGACCACATTATATATTTTGGCATTTTACAGTCATAAAACTGCAAATCCGTGCGAGTCCCAAATTTTTGTGTGCTACCATGCCTTCCGCCTTGGGCCCGGATGGATCCGTCGTGGAATCGCCTAATATTTGTCTCGGACATCAAATACGGCCTAAGAAACAATTTCCACCCACTTGAAATGATCACATTATATTTTTTGGCATTTTACAGCCATAAAACTGCAAATCCGCGCGAGTCCCAAATTTTTGTGTGCTACCATGCCTTCCGCCTTGGGCCGGATGGATCCGTCGTGGAATCACCTAATATTTGTCTCGGACATCAAATACGGCCTAAGAAACAATTTCCACCCACTTGAAATGATCACATTATATTTTTTGGCATTTTACAGCCATAAAACTGCAAATCCGTGCGAGTCCCAAATTTTTGTGTGCTACCATGCCTTCCGCCTTGGGCCCGGATGGATCCGTCGTGGAATTGCCTAATATCTGTCCCGGACATCAAATACGGCATAAGAAACAATTTCCACCCACTCGAAATGACCACATTATATATTTTGGCATTTTACGGTCATAAAACTGCAAATCCGTGCGAGTCCCAAATTTTTGTGTGCTACCATGCCTTCCGCCTTGGGCCCGGATGGATCCGTCGTGGAATCGCCTAATATTTGTCTCGGACATCAAATACGGCCTAATAAACAATTTCCACCCACTTGAAATGATCACATTATATTTTTTGGCATTTTACAGCCATAAAACTGCAAATCCGTGCGAGTCCCAAATTTTTGTGTGCTACCATGCCTTCCGCCATGGGCCCGGATGGATCCGTCGTGGAATCGCCTATTATTTGTATCGGACATCAAATACGGCCTAAGAAACAATTTCCACCCACTCGAAATGATCACATTATATATTTTGGCATTTTACAGTCATAAAACTGCAAATCCGTGAGAGTCCCAAATTTATGTGTGCTACCATGCCTTCCGCCTTGGGCCCGGATGGATCCGTCGTAGAATCGCCTAATATTTGTCTCGGACATCAAATACGGCCTAAGAAACAATTTCCACCCACTCGAAATGATCACATTATATATTTTGGCATTTTACAGTCATAAAACTGCAAATCCGTGCGAGTCCCAAATTTTTGTGTGCTACCATGCCTTCCGCCTTGGGCCCGGATGGATCCGTCGTAGAATCGCCTAATATTTGTCTCGGACATCAAATACGGCCTAAGAAATAATTTCCACCCACTCGAAATGATCACATTATATTTTTTGGCATTTTACAGCCATAAAACTGCAAATCCGCGCGAGTCCCAAATTTTTGTGTGCTACCATGCCTTCCGCCTTGGGCCGGATGGATCCGTCGTGGAATCACCTAATATTTGTCTCGGACATCAAATACGGCCTAAGAAACAATTTCCACCCACTTGAAATGATCACATTATATTTTTTGGCATTTTACAGCCATAAAACTGCAAATCCGCGCGAGTCCCAAATTTTTTTGTGCTACCATGCCTTCCGCCTTGGGCCCGGATGGATCCGTCGTGGAATCGCCTAATATCTATCCCGGACATCAAATACGGCATAAGAAACAATTTCCACCCACTCGAAATGACCACATTATATATTTTGGCATTTTCCAGCCATAAAACTGCAAATCCGTGCGAGTCCCAAATTTTTGTGTGCTACCATGCCTTCCGCCTTGGGCCGGATGGATCCGTCGTGGAATCACCTAATATTTGTCTCGGACATCAAATACGGCCTAAGAAACAATTTCCACCCACTTGAAATGATCACATTATATTTTTTGGCATTTTACAGCCATAAAACTGCAAATCCGTGCGAGTCCCAAATTTTTGTGTGCTACCATGCCTTCCGCCTTGGGCCGGATGGATCCGTCGTGGAATCACCTAATATTTGTCCCGGACATCAAATACGGCATAAGAAACAATTTCCACCTACTCGAAATGACCACATTATATTTTTTGACATTTTACAGGCATAAAACTGCAAATCCGCGCGAGTCCCAAATTTTTTTATGCTACCATGCCTTCCGCCTTGGGCCCGGATGGATCCGTCGTGGAATTGCCTAATATCTGTCCCAGACATCAAATACGGCATAAGAAACAATTTCCACCCACTCTAAATGACCACATTATATATTTTGGCATTTTACAGTCATAAAACTGCAAATCCGTGAGAGTCCCAAATTTTTGTGTGCTATAGCCCATGCCTTCCGCATTGGGCCGGATGGATCCGTCGTAGAATCGCCTAATATTTGTCTCGGACATCAAATACGGCCTAAGAAACAATTTCCACCCACTCGAAATGATCACATTATATATTTTGGCATTTTACAGTCATAAAACTGCAAATCCGTGCGAGTCCCAAATTTTTGTGTGCTACCATGCCTTCCGCCTTGGGCCCGGATGGATCCGTCGTGGAATCGCCTAATATCTATCCCGGACATCAAATACGGCATAAGAAACAATTTCCACCCACTCGAAATGACCACATTATATATTTTGGCATTTTACAGTCATAAAACTGCAAATCCGTGCGAGTCCCAAATTTTTGTGTGCTACCATGCCTTCCGCCTTGGGCCCGGATGGATCCGTCGTGGAATCACCTAATATTTGTCCCGGACATCAAATACGGCCTAAGAAACAATTTCCACCCACTTGAAATGATCACATTATATTTTTTGGCATTTTACAGCCATAAAATTGCAAATCTGTGCGAGTCCCAAATTTTTGTGTGCTACCATGCCTTCCGCCTTGGGCCCGGATGGATCCGTCGTGGAATTGCCTAATATCTGTCCCGGACATCAAATACGACATAAGAAACAATTTCCACCCACTCGAAATGACCACATTATATATTTTGGCATTTTACAGTCATAAAACTGCAAATCCGTGCGAGTCCCAAATTTTTGTGTGCTACCATGCCTTCCGCCTTGGGCCCGGATGGATCCGTCGTGGAATTGCCTAATATCTGTCCCAGACATCAAATACGGCATAAGAAACAATTTCCACCCACTCGAAATGATCACATTATATATTTTGGCATTTTACAGTCATAAAACTGCAAATCCGTGCGAGTCCCAAATTTTTGTGTGCTACCATGCCTTCCGCCTTGGGCCCGGATGGATCCGTCGTGGAATCGCCTAATATTTGTCTCGGACATCAAATACGGCCTAATAAACAATTTCCACCCACTTGAAATGATCACATTATATTTTTTGGCATTTTACAGCCATAAAACTGCAAATCCGTGCGAGTCCCAAATTTTTGTGTGCTACCATGCCTTCCGCCATGGGCCCGGATGGATCCGTCGTGGAATCGCCTAATATTTGTCTCGGACATCAAATACGGCCTAAGAAACAATTTCCACCCACTCGAAATGATCACATTATATATTTTGGCATTTTACAGTCATAAAACTGCAAATCCGTGAGAGTCCCAAATTTATGTGTGCTACCATGCCTTCCGCCTTGGGCCCGGATGGATCCGTCGTAGAATCGCCTAATATTTGTCTCGGACATCAAATACGGCCTAAGAAACAATTTCCACCCACTCGAAATGATCACATTATATATTTTGGCATTTTACAGTCATAAAACTGCAAATCCGTGCGAGTCCCAAATTTTTGTGTGCTACCATGCCTTCCGCCTTGGGCCCGGATGGATCCGTCGTAGAATCGCCTAATATTTGTCTCGGACATCAAATACGGCCTAAGAAATAATTTCCACCCACTCGAAATGATCACATTATATTTTTTGGCATTTTACAGCCATAAAACTGCAAATCCGCGCGAGTCCCAAATTTTTGTGTGCTACCATGCCTTCCGCCTTGGGCCGGATGGATCCGTCGTGGAATCACCTAATATTTGTCTCGGACATCAAATACGGCCTAAGAAACAATTTCCACCCACTTGAAATGATCACATTATATTTTTTGGCATTTTACAGCCATAAAACTGCAAATCCGCGCGAGTCCCAAATTTTTTTGTGCTACCATGCCTTCCGCCTTGGGCCCGGATGGATCCGTCGTGGAATCGCCTAATATCTATCCCGGACATCAAATACGGCATAAGAAACAATTTCCACCCACTCGAAATGACCACATTATATATTTTGGCATTTTCCAGCCATAAAACTGCAAATCCGTGCGAGTCCCAAATTTTTGTGTGCTACCATGCCTTCCGCCTTGGGCCGGATGGATCCGTCGTGGAATCACCTAATATTTGTCTCGGACATCAAATACGGCCTAAGAAACAATTTCCACCCACTTGAAATGATCACATTATATTTTTTGGCATTTTACAGCCATAAAACTGCAAATCCGTGCGAGTCCCAAATTTTTGTGTGCTACCATGCCTTCCGCCTTGGGCCGGATGGATCCGTCGTGGAATCACCTAATATTTGTCCCGGACATCAAATACGGCATAAGAAACAATTTCCACCTACTCGAAATGACCACATTATATTTTTTGACATTTTACAGGCATAAAACTGCAAATCCGCGCGAGTCCCAAATTTTTTTGTGCTACCATGCCTTCCGCCTTGGGCCCGGATGGATCCGTCGTGGAATTGCCTAATATCTGTCCCAGACATCAAATACGGCATAAGAAACAATTTCCACCCACTCTAAATGACCACATTATATATTTTGGCATTTTACAGTCATAAAACTGCAAATCCGTGAGAGTCCCAAATTTTTGTGTGCTATAGCCCATGCCTTCCGCATTGGGCCGGATGGATCCGTCGTAGAATCGCCTAATATTTGTCTCGGACATCAAATACGGCCTAAGAAACAATTTCCACCCACTCGAAATGATCACATTATATATTTTGGCATTTTACAGTCATAAAACTGCAAATCCGTGCGAGTCCCAAATTTTTGTGTGCTACCATGCCTTCCGCCTTGGGCCCGGATGGATCCGTCGTGGAATCGCCTAATATCTATCCCGGACATCAAATACGGCATAAGAAACAATTTCCACCCACTCGAAATGACCACATTATATATTTTGGCATTTTACAGTCATAAAACTGCAAATCCGTGCGAGTCCCAAATTTTTGTGTGCTACCATGCCTTCCGCCTTGGGCCCGGATGGATCCGTCGTGGAATCACCTAATATTTGTCCCGGACATCAAATACGGCCTAAGAAACAATTTCCACCCACTTGAAATGATCACATTATATTTTTTGGCATTTTACAGCCATAAAATTGCAAATCCGTGCGAGTCCCAAATTTTTGTGTGCTACCATGCCTTCCGCCTTGGGCCCGGATGGATCCGTCGTGGAATTGCCTAATATCTGTCCCGGACATCAAATACGACATAAGAAACAATTTCCACCCACTCGAAATGACCACATTATATATTTTGGCATTTTACAGTCATAAAACTGCAAATCCGTGCGAGTCCCAAATTTTTGTGTGCTACCATGCCTTCCGCCTTGGGCCCGGATGGATCCGTCGTGGAATTGCCTAATATCTGTCCCAGACATCAAATACGGCATAAGAAACAATTTCCACCCACTCGAAATGATCACATTATATATTTTGGCATTTTACAGTCATAAAACTGCAAATCCGTGCGAGTCCCAAATTTTTGTGTGCTACCATGCCTTCCGCCTTGGGCCCGGATGGATCCGTCGTGGAATCGCCTAATATTTGTCTCGGACATCAAATACGGCCTAATAAACAATTTCCACCCACTTGAAATGATCACATTATATTTTTTGGCATTTTACAGCCATAAAACTGCAAATCCGTGCGAGTCCCAAATTTTTGTGTGCTACCATGCCTTCCGCCATGGGCCCGGATGGATCCGTCGTGGAATCGCCTAATATTTGTCTCGGACATCAAATACGGCCTAAGAAACAATTTCCACCCACTCGAAATGATCACATTATATATTTTGGCATTTTACAGTCATAAAACTGCAAATCCGTGAGAGTCCCAAATTTATGTGTGCTACCATGCCTTCCGCCTTGGGCCCGGATGGATCCGTCGTAGAATCGCCTAATATTTGTCTCGGACATCAAATACGGCCTAAGAAACAATTTCCACCCACTCGAAATGATCACATTATATATTTTGGCATTTTACAGTCATAAAACAGCAAATCCGTGCGAGTCCCAAATTTTTGTGTGCTACCATGCCTTCCGCCTTGGGCCCGGATGGATCCGTCGTAGAATCGCCTAATATTTGTCTCGGACATCAAATACGGCCTAAGAAATAATTTCCACCCACTCGAAATGATCACATTATATTTTTTGGCATTTTACAGCCATAAAACTGCAAATCCGCGCGAGTCCCAAATTTTTGTGTGCTACCATGCCTTCCGCCTTGGGCCGGATGGATCCGTCGTGGAATCACCTAATATTTGTCTCGGACATCAAATACGGCCTAAGAAACAATTTCCACCCACTTGAAATGATCACATTATATTTTTTGGCATTTTACAGCCATAAAACTGCAAATCCGTGCGAGTCCCAAATTTTTGTGTGCTACCATGCCTTCCGCCTTGGGCCCGGATGGATCCGTCGTGGAATCGCCTAATATCTATCCCGGACATCAAATACGGCATAAGAAACAATTTCCACCCACTCGAAATGACCACATTATATATTTTGGCATTTTACAGTCATAAAACTGCAAATCCGTGCGAGTCCCAAATTTTTGTGTGCTACCATGCCTTCCGCCTTGGGCCCGGATGGATCCGTCGTGGAATCACCTAATATTTGTCCCGGACATCAAATACGGCCTAAGAAACAATTTCCACCCACTTGAAATGATCACATTATATTTTTTGGCATTTTACAGCCATAAAATTGCAAATCCGTGCGAGTCCCAAATTTTTGTGTGCTACCATGCCTTCCGCCTTGGGCCCGGATGGATCCGTCGTGGAATTGCCTAATATCTGTCCCGGACATCAAATACGACATAAGAAACAATTTCCACCCACTCGAAATGACCACATTATATATTTTGGCATTTTACAGTCATAAAACTGCAAATCCGTGCGAGTCCCAAATTTTTGTGTGCTACCATGCCTTCCGCCTTGGGCCCGGATGGATCCGTCGTGGAATTGCCTAATATCTGTCCCAGACATCAAATACGGCATAAGAAACAATTTCCACCCACTCGAAATGATCACATTATATATTTTGGCATTTTACAGTCATAAAACTGCAAATCCGTGCGAGTCCCAAATTTTTGTGTGCTACCATGCCTTCCGCCTTGGGCCCGGATGGATCCGTCGTGGAATCGCCTAATATTTGTCTCGGACATCAAATACGGCCTAATAAACAATTTCCACCCACTTGAAATGATCACATTATATTTTTTGGCATTTTACAGCCATAAAACTGCAAATCCGTGCGAGTCCCAAATTTTTGTGTGCTACCATGCCTTCCGCCATGGGCCCGGATGGATCCGTCGTGGAATCGCCTAATATTTGTCTCGGACATCAAATACGGCCTAAGAAACAATTTCCACCCACTCGAAATGATCACATTATATATTTTGGCATTTTACAGTCATAAAACTGCAAATCCGTGAGAGTCCCAAATTTATGTGTGCTACCATGCCTTCCGCCTTGGGCCCGGATGGATCCGTCGTAGAATCGCCTAATATTTGTCTCGGACATCAAATACGGCCTAAGAAACAATTTCCACCCACTCGAAATGATCACATTATATATTTTGGCATTTTACAGTCATAAAACAGCAAATCCGTGCGAGTCCCAAATTTTTGTGTGCTACCATGCCTTCCGCCTTGGGCCCGGATGGATCCGTCGTAGAATCGCCTAATATTTGTCTCGGACATCAAATACGGCCTAAGAAATAATTTCCACCCACTCGAAATGATCACATTATATTTTTTGGCATTTTACAGCCATAAAACTGCAAATCCGCGCGAGTCCCAAATTTTTGTGTGCTACCATGCCTTCCGCCTTGGGCCGGATGGATCCGTCGTGGAATCACCTAATATTTGTCTCGGACATCAAATACGGCCTAAGAAACAATTTCCACCCACTTGAAATGATCACATTATATTTTTTGGCATTTTACAGCCATAAAACTGCAAATCCGCGCGAGTCCCAAATTTTTTTGTGCTACCATGCCTTCCGCCTTGGGCCCGGATGGATCCGTCGTGGAATCGCCTAATATCTATCCCGGACATCAAATACGGCATAAGAAACAATTTCCACCCACTCGAAATGACCACATTATATATTTTGGCATTTTCCAGCCATAAAACTGCAAATCCGTGCGAGTCCCAAATTTTTGTGTGCTACCATGCCTTCCGCCTTGGGCCGGATGGATCCGTCGTGGAATCACCTAATATTTGTCTCGGACATCAAATACGGCCTAAGAAACAATTTCCACCCACTTGAAATGATCACATTATATTTTTTGGCATTTTACAGCCATAAAACTGCAAATCCGTGCGAGTCCCAAATTTTTGTGTGCTACCATGCCTTCCGCCTTGGGCCGGATGGATCCGTCGTGGAATCACCTAATATTTGTCCCGGACATCAAATACGGCATAAGAAACAATTTCCACCTACTCGAAATGACCACATTATATTTTTTGACATTTTACAGCCATAAAACTGCAAATCCGCGCGAGTCCCAAATTTTTTTGTGCTACCATGCCTTCCGCCTTGGGCCCGGATGGATCCGTCGTGGAATTGCCTAATATCTGTCCCAGACATCAAATACGGCATAAGAAACAATTTCCACCCACTCTAAATGACCACATTATATATTTTGGCATTTTACAGTCATAAAACTGCAAATCCGTGAGAGTCCCAAATTTTTGTGTGCTATAGCCCATGCCTTCCGCATTGGGCCGGATGGATCCGTCGTAGAATCGCCTAATATTTGTCTCGGACATCAAATACGGCCTAAGAAACAATTTCCACCCACTCGAAATGATCACATTATATATTTTGGCATTTTACAGTCATAAAACTGCAAATCCGTGCGAGTCCCAAATTTTTGTGTGCTACCATGCCTTCCGCCTTGGGCCCGGATGGATCCGTCGTGGAATCGCCTAATATCTATCCCGGACATCAAATACGGCATAAGAAACAATTTCCACCCACTCGAAATGACCACATTATATATTTTGGCATTTTACAGTCATAAAACTGCAAATCCGTGCGAGTCCCAAATTTTTGTGTGCTACCATGCCTTCCGCCTTGGGCCCGGATGGATCCGTCGTGGAATCACCTAATATTTGTCCCGGACATCAAATACGGCCTAAGAAACAATTTCCACCCACTTGAAATGATCACATTATATTTTTTGGCATTTTACAGCCATAAAATTGCAAATCTGTGCGAGTCCCAAATTTTTGTATGCTACCATGCCTTCCGCCTTGGGCCCGGATGGATCCGTCGTGGAATTGCCTAATATCTGTCCCGGACATCAAATACGACATAAGAAACAATTTCCACCCACTCGAAATGACCA
Source organism: Nicotiana tabacum (assembly GCF_000715075.1). Classification (NCBI taxonomy): domain Eukaryota; kingdom Viridiplantae; phylum Streptophyta; class Magnoliopsida; order Solanales; family Solanaceae; genus Nicotiana; species Nicotiana tabacum. The sequence continues at coordinate 140,325 of NW_027438263.1, forward strand.
CATTATATATTTTGGCATTTTACAGTCATAAAACTGCAAATCCGTGCGAGTCCCAAATTTTTGTGTGCTACCATGCCTTCCGCCTTGGGCCCGGATGGATCCGTCGTGGAATCGCCTAATATTTGTCTCGGACATCAAATACGGCCTAAGAAACAATTTCCACCCACTCGAAATGATCACATTATATTTTTTGGCATTTTACAGCCATAAAACTGCAAATCCGTGCGAGTCCCAAATTTTTGTGTGCTACCATGCCTTCCGCCTTGGGCCGGATGGATCCGTCGTGGAATCACCTAATATTTGTCTCGGACATCAAATACGGCCTAAGAAACAATTTCCACCCACTTGAAATGATCACATTATATTTTTTGGCATTTTACAGCCATAAAACTGCAAATCCGTGCGAGTCCCAAATTTTTGTGTGCTACCATGCCTTCCGCCTTGGGCCCGGATGGATCCGTCGTAGAATCGCCTAATATTTGTCTCGGACATCAAATACGGCCTAAGAAATAATTTCCACCCACTCGAAATGATCACATTATATTTTTTGGCATTTTACAGCCATAAAACTGCAAATCCGCGCGAGTCCCAAATTTTTGTGTGCTACCATGCCTTCCGCCTTGGGCCGGATGGATCCGTCGTGGAATCACCTAATATTTGTCTCGGACATCAAATACGGCCTAAGAAACAATTTCCACCCACTCGAAATGATCACATTATATATTTTGGCATTTTACAGTCATAAAACTGCAAATCCGTGCGAGTCCCAAATTTTTGTGTGCTACCATGCCTTCCGCCTTGGGCCCGGATGGATCCGTCGTAGAATCGCCTAATATTTGTCTCGGACATCAAATACGGCCTAAGAAATAATTTCCACCCACTCGAAATGATCACATTATATTTTTTGGCATTTTACAGCCATAAAACTGCAAATCCGCGCGAGTCCCAAATTTTTGTGTGCTACCATGCCTTCCGCCTTGGGCCGGATGGATCCGTCGTGGAATCACCTAATATTTGTCTCGGACATCAAATACGGCCTAAGAAACAATTTCCACCCACTTGAAATGATCATATTATATATTTTGGCATTTTACAGTCATAAAACTGCAAATCCGTGCGAGTCCCAAATTTTTGTGTGCTACCATGCCTTCCGCCTTGGGCCCGGATGGATCCGTCGTAGAATCGCCTAATATTTGTCGCGGACATCAAATACGACCTAAGAAACAATTTCCACCCACTCGAAATGATCACATTATATATTTTGGCATTTTACAGTCATAAAACTGCAAATCCGTGAGAGTCCCAAATTTATGTGTGCTACCATGCCTTCCGCCTTGGGCCCGGATGGATCCGTCGTAGAATCGCCTAATATTTGTCTCGGACATCAAATACGGCCTAAGAAACAATTTCCACCCACTCGAAATGATCACATTATATATTTTGGCATTTTACAGTCATAAAACTGCAAATCCGTGCGAGTCCCAAATTTTTGTGTGCTACCATGCCTTCCGCCTTGGGCCCGGATGGATCCGTCGTAGAATCGCCTAATATTTGTCTCGGACATCAAATACGGCCTAAGAAATAATTTCCACCCACTCGAAATGATCACATTATATTTTTTGGCATTTTACAGCCATAAAACTGCAAATCCGCGCGAGTCCCAAATTTTTGTGTGCTACCATGCCTTCCGCCTTGGGCCGGATGGATCCATCGTGGAATCACCTAATATTTGTCTCGGACATCAAATACGGCCTAAGAAACAATTTCCACCCACTTGAAATGATCACATTATATTTTTTGGCATTTTACAGCCATAAAACTGCAAATCCGCGCGAGTCCCAAATTTTTTTGTGCTACCATGCCTTTCGCCTTGGGCCCGGATGGATCCGTCGTGGAATCCCCTAATATCTATCCCGGACATCAAATACGGCATAAGAAACAATTTCCACCCACTCGAAATGACCACATTATATATTTTGGCATTTTCCAGCCATAAAACTGCAAATCCGTGCGAGTCCCAAATTTTTGTGTGCTACCATGCCTTCCGCCTTGGGCCCGGATGGATCCGTCGTGGAATCGCCTAATATTTGTCCAGGACATCAAATACGGCCTAAGAAACAATTTCCACCCATTCGAAATGATCACATTATATTTTTGGCATTTTACAGCCATAAAACTGCAAATCCGCGCGAGTCCCAAATTTTTGTGTGCTACCATGCCTTCCGCCTTGGGCCGGATGGATCCGTCGTGGAATCACCTAATATTTGTCCCGGACATCAAATACGGCATAAGAAACAATTTCCACCTACTCGAAATGACCACATTATATTTTTTGACATTTTACAGCCATAAAACTGCAAATCCGCGCGAGTCCCAAATTTTTTTGTGCTACCATGCCTTCCGCCTTGGGCCCGGATGGATCCGTCGTGGAATTGCCTAATATCTGTCCCAGACATCAAATACGGCATAAGAAACAATTTCCACCCACTCTAAATGACCACATTATATATTTTGGCATTTTACAGTCATAAAACTGCAAATCCGTGAGAGTCCCAAATTTTTGTGTGCTATAGCCCATGCCTTCCGCATTGGGCCGGATGGATCCGTCGTAGAATCGCCTAATATTTGTCTCGGACATCAAATACGGCCTAAGAAACAATTTCCACCCACTCGAAATGATCACATTATATATTTTGGCATTTTACAGTCATAAAACTGCAAATCCGTGCGAGTCCCAAATTTTTGTGTGCTACCATGCCTTCCGCCTTGGGCCCGGATGGATCCGTCGTGGAATCGCCTAATATCTATCCCGGACATCAAATACGGCATAAGAAACAATTTCCACCCACTCGAAATGACCACATTATATATTTTGGCATTTTACAGTCATAAAACTGCAAATCCGTGCGAGTCCCAAATTTTTGTGTGCTACCATGCCTTCCGCCTTGGGCCCGGATGGATCCGTCGTGGAATCACCTAATATTTGTCCCGGACATCAAATACGGCCTAAGAAACAATTTCCACCCACTTGAAATGATCACATTATATTTTTTGGCATTTTACAGCCATAAAATTGCAAATCTGTGCGAGTCCCAAATTTTTGTATGCTACCATGCCTTCCGCCTTGGGCCCGGATGGATCCGTCGTGGAATTGCCTAATATCTGTCCCGGACATCAAATACGACATAAGAAACAATTTCCACCCACTCGAAATGACCACATTATATATTTTGGCATTTTACAGTCATAAAACTGCAAATCCGTGCGAGTCCCAAATTTTTGTGTGCTACCATGCCTTCCGCCTTGGGCCCGGATGGATCCGTCGTGGAATCGCCTAATATTTGTCTCGGACATCAAATACGGCCTAAGAAACAATTTCCACCCACTCGAAATGATCACATTATATTTTTTGGCATTTTACAGCCATAAAACTGCAAATCCGTGCGAGTCCCAAATTTTTGTGTGCTACCATGCCTTCCGCCTTGGGCCGGATGGATCCGTCGTGGAATCACCTAATATTTGTCTCGGACATCAAATACGGCCTAAGAAACAATTTCCACCCACTTGAAATGATCACATTATATTTTTTGGCATTTTACAGCCATAAAACTGCAAATCCGTGCGAGTCCCAAATTTTTGTGTGCTACCATGCCTTCCGCCTTGGGCCCGGATGGATCCGTCGTAGAATCGCCTAATATTTGTCTCGGACATCAAATACGGCCTAAGAAATAATTTCCACCCACTCGAAATGATCACATTATATTTTTTGGCATTTTACAGCCATAAAACTGCAAATCCGCGCGAGTCCCAAATTTTTGTGTGCTACCATGCCTTCCGCCTTGGGCCGGATGGATCCGTCGTGGAATCACCTAATATTTGTCTCGGACATCAAATACGGCCTAAGAAACAATTTCCACCCACTCGAAATGATCACATTATATATTTTGGCATTTTACAGTCATAAAACTGCAAATCCGTGCGAGTCCCAAATTTTTGTGTGCTACCATGCCTTCCGCCTTGGGCCCGGATGGATCCGTCGTAGAATCGCCTAATATTTGTCGCGGACATCAAATACGGCCTAAGAAACAATTTCCACCCACTCGAAATGATCACATTATATATTTTGGCATTTTACAGTCATAAAACTGCAAATCCGTGAGAGTCCCAAATTTATGTGTGCTACCATGCCTTCCGCCTTGGGCCCGGATGGATCCGTCGTAGAATCGCCTAATATTTGTCTCGGACATCAAATACGGCCTAAGAAACAATTTCCACCCACTCGAAATGATCACATTATATATTTTGGCATTTTACAGTCATAAAACTGCAAATCCGTGCGAGTCCCAAATTTTTGTGTGCTACCATGCCTTCCGCCTTGGGCCCGGATGGATCCATCGTAGAATCGCCTAATATTTGTCTCGGACATCAAATACGGCCTAAGAAATAATTTCCACCCACTCGAAATGATCACATTATATTTTTTGGCATTTTACAGCCATAAAACTGCAAATCCGCGCGAGTCCCAAATTTTTGTGTGCTACCATGCCTTCCGCCTTGGGCCGGATGGATCCATCGTGGAATCACCTAATATTTGTCTCGGACATCAAATACGGCCTAAGAAACAATTTCCACCCACTTGAAATGATCACATTATATTTTTTGGCATTTTACAGCCATAAAACTGCAAATCCGCGCGAGTCCCAAATTTTTTTGTGCTACCATGCCTTTCGCCTTGGGCCCGGATGGATCCGTCGTGGAATCCCCTAATATCTATCCCGGACATCAAATACGGCATAAGAAACAATTTCCACCCACTCGAAATGACCACATTATATATTTTGGCATTTTCCAGCCATAAAACTGCAAATCCGTGCGAGTCCCAAATTTTTGTGTGCTACCATGCCTTCCGCCTTGGGCCCGGATGGATCCGTCGTGGAATCGCCTAATATTTGTCCAGGACATCAAATACGGCCTAAGAAACAATTTCCACCCATTCGAAATGATCACATTATATTTTTGGCATTTTACAGCCATAAAACTGCAAATCCGCGCGAGTCCCAAATATTTGTGTGCTACCATGCCTTCCGCCTTGGGCCGGATGGATCCGTCGTGGAATCACCTAATATTTGTCCCGGACATCAAATACGGCCTAAGAAACAATTTCCACCCACTTGAAATGATCACATTATATTTTTTGGCATTTTACAGCCATAAAACTGCAAATCCGTGCGAGTCCCAAATTTTTGTGTGCTACCATGCCTTCCGCCTTGGGCCCGGATGGATCCGTCGTGGAATTGCCTAATATCTGTCCCGGACATCAAATACGGCATAAGAAACAATTTCCACCCACTCGAAATGACCACATTATATATTTTGGCATTTTACAGTCATAAAACTGCAAATCCGTGCGAGTCCCAAATTTTTGTGTGCTACCATGCCTTCCGCCTTGGGCCCGGATGGATCCGTCGTGGAATCGCCTAATATTTGTCTCGGACATCAAATACGGCATAAGAAACAATTTCCACCCACTCGAAATGACCACATTATATATTTTGGCATTTTACAGTCATAAAACTGCAAATCCGTGCGAGTCCCAAATTTTTGTGTGCTACCATGCCTTCCGCCTTGGGCCGGATGGATCCGTCGTGGAATCACCTAATATTTGTCTCGGACATCAAATACGGCCTAAGAAACAATTTCCACCCACTTGAAATGATCACATTATATTTTTTGGCATTTTACAGCCATAAAACTGCAAATCCGCGCGAGTCCCAAATTTTTTTGTGCTACCATGCCTTCCGCCTTGGGCCCGGATGGATCCGTCGTGGAATCGCCTAATATCTATCCCGGACATCAAATACGGCATAAGAAACAATTTCCACCCACTCGAAATGACCACATTATATATTTTGGCATTTTCCAGCCATAAAACTGCAAATCCGTGCGAGTCCCAAATTTTTGTGTGCTACCATGCCTTCCGCCTTGGGCCGGATGGATCCGTCGTGGAATCACCTAATATTTGTCTCGGACATCAAATACGGCCTAAGAAACAATTTCCACCCACTTGAAATGATCACATTATATTTTTTGGCATTTTACAGCCATAAAACTGCAAATCCGTGCGAGTCCCAAATTTTTGTGTGCTACCATGCCTTCCGCCTTGGGCCGGATGGATCCGTCGTGGAATCACCTAATATTTGTCCCGGACATCAAATACGGCATAAGAAACAATTTCCACCTACTCGAAATGACCACATTATATTTTTTGACATTTTACAGCCATAAAACTGCAAATCCGCGCGAGTCCCAAATTTTTTTGTGCTACCATGCCTTCCGCCTTGGGCCCGGATGGATCCGTCGTGGAATCGCCTAATATTTGTCTCGGACATCAAATACGGCCTAATAAACAATTTCCACCCACTTGAAATGATCACATTATATTTTTTGGCATTTTACAGCCATAAAACTGCAAATCCGTGCGAGTCCCAAATTTTTGTGTGCTACCATGCCTTCCGCCTTGGGCCGGATGGATCCGTCGTGGAATCACCTAATATTTGTCCCGGACATCAAATACGGCATAAGAAACAATTTCCACCTACTCGAAATGACCACATTATATTTTTTGGCATTTTCCAGCCATAAAACTGCAAATCCGTGCGAGTCTCAAATTTTTGTGTGCTACCATGCCTTCCGCCTTGGGCCCGGATGGATCCGTCGTGGAATCGCCTAATATTTGTCCAGGACATCAAATACGGCCTAAGAAACAATTTCCACCCATTCGAAATGATCACATTATATTTTTGGCATTTTACAGCCATAAAACTGCAAATCCGCGCGAGTCCCAAATATTTGTGTGCTACCATGCCTTCCGCCTTGGGCCGGATGGATCCGTCGTGGAATCCCCTAATATCTATCCCGGACATCAAATACGGCATAAGAAACAATTTCCACCCACTCGAAATGACCACATTATATATTTTGGCATTTTCCAGCCATAAAACTGCAAATCCGTGCGAGTCCCAAATTTTTGTGTGCTACCATGCCTTCCGCCTTGGGCCCGGATGGATCCGTCGTGGAATTGCCTAATATCTGTCCCGGACATCAAATACGGCATAAGAAACAATTTCCACCCACTCGAAATGACCACATTATATATTTTGGCATTTTACAGTCATAAAACTGCAAATCCGTGCGAGTCCCAAATTTTTGTGTGCTACCATGCCTTCCGCCTTGGGCCCGGATGGATCCGTCGTGGAATCGCCTAATATTTGTCTCGGACATCAAATACGGCCTAATAAACAATTTCCACCCACTTGAAATGATCACATTATATTTTTTGGCATTTTACAGCCATAAAACTGCAAATCCGTGCGAGTCCCAAATTTTTGTGTGCTACCATGCCTTCCGCCATGGGCCCGGATGGATCCGTCGTGGAATCGCCTAATATTTGTCTCGGACATCAAATACGACCTAAGAAACAATTTCCACCCACTCGAAATGATCACATTATATATTTTGGCATTTTACAGTCATAAAACTGCAAATCCGTGAGAGTCCCAAATTTATGTGTGCTACCATGCCTTCCGCCTTGGGCCCGGATGGATCCGTCGTAGAATCGCCTAATATTTGTCTCGGACATCAAATACGGCCTAAGAAACAATTTCCACCCACTCGAAATGATCACATTATATATTTTGGCATTTTACAGTCATAAAACTGCAAATCCGTGCGAGTCCCAAATTTTTGTGTGCTACCATGCCTTCCGCCTTGGGCCCGGATGGATCCGTCGTAGAATCGCCTAATATTTGTCTCGGACATCAAATACGGCCTAAGAAATAATTTCCACCCACTCGAAATGATCACATTATATTTTTTGGCATTTTACAGCCATAAAACTGCAAATCCGCGCGAGTCCCAAATTTTTGTGTGCTACCATGCCTTCCGCCTTGGGCCGGATGGATCCGTCGTGGAATCACCTAATATTTGTCTCGGACATCAAATACGGCCTAAGAAACAATTTCCACCCACTTGAAATGATCACATTATATTTTTTGGCATTTTACAGCCATAAAACTGCAAATCCGCGCGAGTCCCAAATTTTTTTGTGCTACCATGCCTTCCGCCTTGGGCCCGGATGGATCCGTCGTGGAATCGCCTAATATCTATCCCGGACATCAAATACGGCATAAGAAACAATTTCCACCCACTCGAAATGACCACATTATATATTTTGGCATTTTCCAGCCATAAAACTGCAAATCCGTGCGAGTCCCAAATTTTTGTGTGCTACCATGCCTTCCGCCTTGGGCCCGGATGGATCCGTCGTGGAATCGCCTAATATTTGTCCAGGACATCAAATACGGCCTAAGAAACAATTTCCACCCATTCGAAATGATCACATTATATTTTTGGCATTTTACAGCCATAAAACTGCAAATCCGCGCGAGTCCCAAATATTTGTGTGCTACCATGCCTTCCGCCTTGGGCCGGATGGATCCGTCGTGGAATCACCTAATATTTGTCCCGGACATCAAATACGGCCTAAGAAACAATTTCCACCCACTTGAAATGATCACATTATATTTTTTGGCATTTTACAGCCATAAAACTGCAAATCCGTGCGAGTCCCAAATTTTTGTGTGCTACCATGCCTTCCGCCTTGGGCCCGGATGGATCCGTCGTGGAATTGCCTAATATCTGTCCCGGACATCAAATACGGCATAAGAAACAATTTCCACCCACTCGAAATGACCACATTATATATTTTGGCATTTTACAGTCATAAAACTGCAAATCCGTGCGAGTCCCAAATTTTTGTGTGCTACCATGCCTTCCGCCTTGGGCCCGGATGGATCCGTCGTGGAATCGCCTAATATTTGTCTCGGACATCAAATACGGCCTAAGAAACAATTTCCACCCACTTGAAATGATCACATTATATTTTTTGGCATTTTACAGCCATAAAACTGCAAATCCGTGCGAGTCCCAAATTTTTGTGTGCTACCATGCCTTCCGCCTTGGGCCGGATGGATCCGTCGTGAAATCACCTAATATTTGTCTCGGACATCAAATACGGCCTAAGAAACAATTTCCACCCACTTGAAATGATCACATTATATTTTTTGGCATTTTACAGCCATAAAACTGCAAATCCGTGCGAGTCCCAATTTTTTGTGTGCTACCATGCCTTCCGCCTTGAATCGCCTAATATTTGTTCCGGACATCAAGTACGGCCTAAGAAACCATTGTCGCTGCCCCGAAATGACCAAATTACAATTTTGGTATTTTACAGCCATAAACCTACAAATCCGCACGAGTTCCAAATTTTCGTGTGCTATCGCCCATGCCTTCCGCCTTGGAACCGGATGGGATCCGTCCTGGAATCGCCTAATATTTGTCCCGAAAATCAAGTACGGCCTAAGAAACCATTGTCACTGCCCCGAAATAACCAAATTACATTTTTTGGCATTTTACAGCCATAAACCTGCAAATCCGCGCGAGTCTCAAATGTTTGTGTGCTATCGCCCATGCCTTCCTCCTTGGGCCTGGATGGAACCATCCTGGAATCGCCTAATATTTGTCCAAGACATCAAATACGGCTTAAGAAACCATTGTCACCGCTTCGAAATGACCAATTTACATTTTTTAGCATTTTACAGCCATAAACCTTCAAATCCGCGCGAGTCCCAAATTTTTGTGTGCTATCGCACGTGCCTTCCGACTTGGGCCCGGATGGATCCGTCCTGGAATCGCCTAATATTTGGTCCCGAAAACAAATACGGCCTATGAAACCATGGTCACCGCCACGGAAAGACCAAATTACATTTTTGGCATTTTACAGCCATAAACCTGCAAATCCGCGCGAGTCCCAAATTTTTGTGTGCTATCGCCCATGCCTTCCGCCTTGGGACCGGATGGATTCGTCGTGGAATCGCCTAATATTTGTCTCGGACATCAAATACGGCCTAAGAAACCATTGTCACTGCCCCGAAATGACCAAATTACATTTTTTGGCATTTTACAGCCATAAACCTGCAAATCCGCGCGAGTCCCAAATTTTTGTGTGTTATCTCCCGTGCCTTCCGCCTTGGGCCCGGATGGATCCATCCTGGAATCGCCTAATATTTGTTCCGGACATCAAGTACGGCCTAAGAAACCATTGTCGCTGCCCCGAAATGACCAAATTACAATTTTGGTATTTTACAGCCATAAACCTACAAATCCGCGCGAGTCCCAAATTTTCGTGTGCTATCGCTCATGCCTTCTGCCTTGGAACCGGATGGGATCCGTCCTGGAATCGCCTAATATTTGTCCCGAAAATCAAGTACGGCCTAAGAAACCATTGTCACTGCCCCGAAATAACCAAATTACATTTTTGGCATTTTACAGCCATAAACCTGCAAATCCGCGCGAGTCTAAAATGTTTGTGTGCTATCGCCCATGCCTTCCTCTTTGAGCCGGGATGGATCCGTCCTGGAATCGCCTAATATTTGGTCCCGAAATCAAATACGGCCTAAGAAACCATGGTCACCGCCCCGAAAAGACCAAATTATATTTTTGGCATTTTACAGCTATAAACCTGCAAATCCGCGCAAGTCTCAAATGTTTGTGTGCTATCGCCCATGCCTTCCTCCTTGAGCCGGGATGGATCCGTCCTGGATTCGCCTAATATTTGGTCCCAAAATCAAATACGGCCTAAGAAATCATGGTCACCACCCCGAAAAGACCAAATTATATTTTTGGCATTTTACAGCCATAAACCTGCAAATCCACGCGAGTCCCAAATTTTTGTGTGTTATCGCCCATGCCTCCGCCTTGGGCCCGGATGGATCCATCCTGGAATCGCCTAATATTTGTCCCGGACATCAAGTACGGCCTAAGAAACCATTGTCGCTGCCCCGAAATGACCAAATTACAATTTTGCATTTTACAGCCATAAACCTACAAATCCGCGCGAGTCCCAAATTTTTATGTGCTATCGCCCATGCCTTCCACCTTGGGACCGGATGGATCCGTCCTGGAATCGCCTAATATTTGTCCCAAAAATCAAGTACGGCCTAAGAAACCATGGTCACCGCCCCGAAATGACCAAATTACATATTTTGGCATTTTACAGCCATAAACCTGCAAATCCGCGCGAGTCCCAAATTTTTGTGTGTTATAGCTCATGCCTTCCGCCTTGGGCCCGGATGGATCCATCCTGGAATCGCCTAATATTTGTCCCGAACATAAAGTACGGCCTAAGAAACCATTTTCGCCGCCCCTAAATGACCAAATTACATTTGTTGGCATTTTACAGCCATAAACCAACAAATTCGCGCGATTCCCAAATTTTTGTGTGCTATAGCCCATGCCTTCCGCCTTGGGCCTGGATGGAACCATCCTGGAATCGCCTAATATTTGTCCAAGACATCAAATACGGCTTAAGAAACCATTGTCACCGCTTCGAAATGACCAATTTACATTTTTTAGCATTTTACAGCCATAAACCTTCAAATCCGCGCGAGTCCCAAATTTTTGTGTGCTATCGCACGTGCCTTCCGACTTGGGCCCGGATGGATCCGTCCTGGAATCGCCTAATATTTGGTCCCGAAAACAAATACGGCCTATGAAACCATGGTCACCGCCACGGAAAGACCAAATTACATTTTTGGCATTTTACAGCCATAAACCTGCAAATCCGCGCGAGTCCCAAATTTTTGTGTGCTATCGCCCATGCCTTCCGCCTTGGGACCGGATGGATCCGTCGTGGAATCGCCTAATATTTGTCTCGGACATCAAATACGGCCTAAGAAACCATTGTCACTGCCCCGAAATGACCAAATTACATTTTTTGGCATTTTACAGCCATAAACCTGCAAATCCGCGCGAGTCCCAAATTTTTGTGTGTTATCTCCCGTGCCTTCCGCCTTGGGCCCGGATGGATCCATCCTGGAATCGCCTAATATTTGTTCCGGACATCAAGTACGGCCTAAGAAACCATTGTCGCTACCCTGAAATGACCAAATTACAATTTTGGTATTTTACAGCCATAAACTTACAAATCCGCGCGAGTCCCAAATTTTCGTGTGCTATCGCTCATGCCTTCTGCCTTGGAACCGGATGGGATCCGTCCTGGAATCGCCTAATATTTGTCCCGAAAATCAAGTACGGCCTAAGAAACCATTGTCACTGCCCCGAAATAACCAAATTACATTTTTGGCATTTTACAGCCATAAACCTGCAAATCCGCGCGAGTCTAAAATGTTTGTGTGCTATCGCCCATGCCTTCCTCTTTGAGCCGGGATGGATCCGTCCTGGAATCGCCTAATATTTGGTCCCGAAATCAAATACGGCCTAAGAAACCATGGTCACCGCCCCGAAAAGACCAAATTATATTTTTGGCATTTTACAGCTATAAACCTGCAAATCCGCGCAAGTCTCAAATGTTTGTGTGCTATCGCCCATGCCTTCCTCCTTGAGCCGGGATGGATCCGTCCTGGATTCGCCTAATATTTGGTCCCAAAATCAAATACGGCCTAAGAAATCATGGTCACCACCCCGAAAAGACCAAATTATATTTTTGGCATTTTACAGCCATAAACCTGCAAATCCACGCGAGTCCCAAATTTTTGTGTGTTATCGCCCATGCCTCCGCCTTGGGCCCGGATGGATCCATCCTGGAATCGCCTAATATTTGTCCCGGACATCAAGTACGGCCTAAGAAACCATTGTCGCTGCCCCGAAATGACCAAATTACAATTTTGCATTTTACAGCCATAAACCTACAAATCCGCGCGAGTCCCAAATTTTTATGTGCTATCGCCCATGCCTTCCACCTTGGGACCGGATGGATCCGTCCTGGAATCGCCTAATATTTGTCCCAAAAATCAAGTACGGCCTAAGAAACCATGGTCACCGCCCCGAAATGACCAAATTACATATTTTGGCATTTTACAGCCATAAACCTGCAAATCCGCGCGAGTCCCAAATTTTTGTGTGTTATAGCTCATGCCTTCCGCCTTGGGCCCGGATGGATCCATCCTGGAATCGCCTAATATTTGTCCCGAACATAAAGTACGGCCTAAGAAACCATTTTCGCCGCCCCTAAATGACCAAATTACATTTGTTGGCATTTTACAGCCATAAACCAACAAATTCGCGCGATTCCCAAATTTTTGTGTGCTATAGCCCATGCCTTCCGCCTTGGGCCCGGATGGAACCATCCTGGAATCGCCTAATATTTGTCCCAGACATCAAATACGGCTTAAGAAACCATTGTCACCGCTTCGAAATGACCAATTTACATTTTTTAGCATTTTACAGCCATAAACCTTCAAATCCGCGCGAGTCCCAAATTTTTGTGTGCTATCGCACGTGCCTTCCGACTTGGGCCCGGATGGATCCGTCCTGGAATCGCCTAATATTTGGTCCCGAAAACAAATACGGCCTATGAAACCATGGTCACCGCCACGGAAAGACCAAATTACATTTTTGGCATTTTACAGCCATAAACCTGCAAATCCGCGCGAGTCCCAAATTTTTGTGTGCTATCGCCCATGCCTTCCGCCTTGGGACCGGATGGATCCGTCGTGGAATCGCCTAATATTTGTCTCGGACATCAAATACGGCCTAAGAAACCATTGTCACTGCCCCGAAATGACCAAATTACATTTTTGGCATTTTACAGCCATAAACCTGCAAATCCGCGCGAGTCCAAAATTTTTGTGTGTTATCTCTCGTGCCTTCCGCCTTGGGCCCGGATGGATCCATCCTGGAATCGCCTAATATTTGTTCCGGACATCAAGTACGGCCTAAGAAACCATTGTCGCTGCCCCGAGATGACCAAATTACAATTTTGGTATTTTACAGCCATAAACCTACAAATCCGCGCGAGTCCCAAATTTTCGTGTGCTATCGCTCATGCCTTCCGCCTTGGAACCGGATGGGATCCGTCCTGGAATCGCCTAATATTTGTCCCGAAAATCAAGTACGGCCTAAGAAACCATTGTCACTGCCCCGAAATAACCAAATTACATTTTTTGGCATTTTACAGCCATAAACCTGCAAATCCGCGCGAGTCTCAAATGTTTGTGTGCTATCGCCCATGCCTTCCTCTTTGAGCCGGGATGGATCCGTCCTGGAATCGCCTAATATTTGGTCCCGAAATCAAATACGGCCTAAGAAACCATGGTCACCGCCCCGAAAAGACCAAATTATATTTTTGGCATTTTACAGCCATAAACCTGCAAATCCGCGCAAGTCTCAAATGTTTGTGTGCTATCGCCCATGCCTTCCTCTTTGAGCCGGGATGGATCCGTCCTGGAATCGCCTAATATTTGGTCCCGAAATCAAATACGGCCTAAGAAACCATGGTCACCGCCCCGAAAAGACCAAATTATATTTTTGGCATTTTACAGCCATAAACCTGCAAATCCGCGCAAGTCTCAAATGTTTGTGTGCTATCGCCCATGCCTTCCTCCTTGAGCCGGGATGGATCCGTCCTGGATTCGCCTAATATTTGGTCCCAAAATCAAATACGGCCTAAGAAATCATGGTCACCACCCCGAAAAGACCAAATTATATTTTTGGCATTTTACAGCCATAAACCTGCAAATCCACGCGAGTCCCAAATTTTTGTGTGTTATCGCCCATGCCTCCGCCTTGGGCCCGGATGGATCCATCCTGGAATCGCCTAATATTTGTCCCGGACATCAAGTACGGCCTAAGAAACCATTGTCGCTGCCCCGAAATGACCAAATTACAATTTTGCATTTTACAGCCATAAACCTACAAATCCGCGCGAGTCCCAAATTTTTATGTGCTATCGCCCATGCCTTCCACCTTGGGACCGGATGGATCCGTCCTGGAATCGCCTAATATTTGTCTCGGACATCAAATACGGCCTAAGAAACCTTTGTCACTGCCCCGAAATGACCAAATTACATTTTTTGGCATTTTACAGCCATAAACCTGCAAATCCGCGCGAGTCCCAAATTTTTGTGTGTTATAGCTCATGCCTTCCGCCTTGGGCCCGGATGGATCCATCCTGGAATCGCCTAATATTTGTCCCGAACATAAAGTACGGCCTAAGAAACCATTTTCGCCGCCCCTAAATGACCAAATTACATTTGTTGGCATTTTACAGCCATAAACCAACAAATTCGCGCGATTCCCAAATTTTTGTGTGCTATAGCCCATGCCTTCCGCCTTGGGCCTGGATGGAACCATCCTGGAATCGCCTAATATTTGTCCCAGACATCAAATACGGCTTAAGAAACCATTGTCACCGCTTCGAAATGACCAATTTACATTTTTTAGCATTTTACAGCCATAAACCTTCAAATCCGCGCGAGTCCCAAATTTTTGTGTGCTATCGCACGTGCCTTCCGACTTGGGCCCGGATGGATCCGTCCTGGAATCGCCTAATATTTGGTCCCGAAAACAAATACGGCCTATGAAACCATGGTCACCGCCACGGAAAGACCAAATTACATTTTTGGCATTTTACAGCCATAAACCTGCAAATCCGCGCGAGTCCCAAATTTTTGTGTGCTATCGCCCATGCCTTCCGCCTTGGGACCGGATGGATCCGTCGTGGAATCGCCTAATATTTGTCTCGGACATCAAATACGGCCTAAGAAACCATTGTCACTGCCCCGAAATGACCAAATTACATTTTTGGCATTTTACAGCCATAAACCTGCAAATCCGCGCGAGTCCAAAATTTTTGTGTGTTATCTCCCGTGCCTTCCGCCTTGGGCCCGGATGGATCCATCCTGGAATCGCCTAATATTTGTTCCGGACATCAAGTACGGCCTAAGAAACCATTGTCGCTGCCCCGAGATGACCAAATTACAATTTTGGTATTTTACAGCCATAAACCTACAAATCCGCGCGAGTCCCAAATTTTCGTGTGCTATCGCTCATGCCTTCCGCCTTGGAACCGGATGGGATCCGTCCTGGAATCGCCTAATATTTGTCCCGAAAATCAAGTACGGCCTAAGAAACCATTGTCACTGCCCCGAAATAACCAAATTACATTTTTTGGCATTTTACAGCCATAAACCTGCAAATCCGCGCGAGTCTCAAATGTTTGTGTGCTATCGCCCATGCCTTCCTCTTTGAGCCGGGATGGATCCGTCCTGGAATCGCCTAATATTTGGTCCCGAAATCAAATACGGCCTAAGAAACCATGGTCACCGCCCCGAAAAGACCAAATTATATTTTTGGCATTTTACAGCCATAAACCTGCAAATCCGCGCAAGTCTCAAATGTTTGTGTGCTATCGCCCATGCCTTCCTCCTTGAGCCGGGATGGATCCGTCCTGGATTCGCCTAATATTTGGTCCCAAAATCAAATACGGCCTAAGAAATCATGGTCACCACCCCGAAAAGACCAAATTATATTTTTGGCATTTTACAGCCATAAACCTGCAAATCCACGCGAGTCCCAAATTTTTGTGTGTTATTGCCCATGCCTTCCGCCTTGGGCCCGGATGGATCCATCCTGGATTGGCCTAATATTTGTCCCGGACATCAAGTACGGCCTATGAAACCATTGTCGCTGCCCCGAAATGACCAAATTACAATTTTGGCATTTTACATCCATAAACCTACAAATCCGCGCGAGTCCCAAATTTTTGTGTGCTATCGCCCATGCCTTCCGCCTTGGGACCGGATGGATCCGTCGTGGAATCGCCTAATATTTGTCTCGGACATCCAATACGGCCTAAGAAACCTTTGTCACTGTCCCGAAATGACCAAATTACATTTTTTGGCATTTTACAGCCATAAACCTGCAAATCCGCGCGAGTCCCAAATTTTTGTGTGCTATAGCCCATGCCTTCCGCCTTGGGCCCGGATGGATCCATCCTGGAATCGCCTAATATTTGTCCCAGACATCAAATACGGCCTAAGAAACCATTGTCGCCGCTTCGAAATGACCAAATTACATATTTTGGCGTTTTACAGCCATAAACCTGCAAATCCGCGCTAGTCCCAAATTTTTGTGTGCTATCGCCCATGCCTTCCACCTTGGGACCGGATGGATCCGTCCTGGAATCGCCTAATATTTGTCCCAAAAATCAAGTACGGCCTAAGAAACCATGGTCACCGCCCCGAAATGACCAAATTACATATTTTTGCATTTTACAGCCATAAACCTGCAAATTCGCGCGAGTCCCAAATTTTTATGTGCTATCGCACGTGCCTTCCGACTTGGGCCCGGATGGATCCGTCCTGGAATCGCCTAATATTTGGTCCCGAAATCAAATACGGCCTATGAAACCATGGTCACCGCCACGGAAAGACCAAATTACATTTTTGGCATTTTACAGCCATAAACCTGCAAATCCGCGCGAGTCCCATATTTTTGTGTGCTATCGCCCATGCCTTCCGCCTTGGGACCGGATGGATCCATCGTGGAATCGCCTAATATTTGTCTCGGACATCAAATACGGCCTAAGAAACCATTGTCACTGCCCCGAAATGACCAAATTACATTTTTTGGCATTTTACAGCCATAAACCTGCAAATCCGCGCGAGTCCCAAATTTTTGTGTGTTATCTCCCGTGCCTTCCGCCTTGGGCCCGGATGGATCCATCCTGGAATCGCCTAATATTTGTTCCGGACATCAAGTACGGCCTAAGAAACCATTGTCGCTGCCCCGAAATGACCAAATTACAATTTTGGTATTTTACAGCCATAAACCTACAAATCCGCGCGAGTCCCAAATTTTCGTGTGCTATCGCCCATGCCTTCCGCCTTGGAACCGGATGGGATCCGTCGTGGAATCGCCTAATATTTGTCCAGAAAATCAAGTACGGCCTAAGAAACCATTGTCACTGCCCCGAAATAACCAAATTACATTTTTTGGCATTTTACAGCCATAAACCTGCAAATCCGCGCGAGTCTCAAATGTTTGTGTGCTATCGCCCATGCCTTCCTCTTTGAGCCGGGATGGATCCGTCCTGGAATCGCCTAATATTTGGTCCCGAAATCAAATACGGCCTAAGAAACCATGGTCACCGCCCCGAAAAGACCAAATTATATTTTTGGCATTTTACAGCCATAAACCTGCAAATACGCGCGAGTCTCAAATGTTTGTGTGCTATCGCCCATGCCTTCCTCCTTGAGCCGGGATGGATCCGTCCTGGATTCGCCTAATATTTGGTCCCAAAATCAAATACGGCCTAAGAAATCATGGTCACCACCCCGAAAAGACCAAATTATATTTTTGGCATTTTACAGCCATAAACCTGCAAATCCACGCGAGTCCCAAATTTTTGTGTGTTATTGCCCATGCCTTCCGCCTTGGGCCCGGATGGATCCATCCTGGATTGGCCTAATATTTGTCCCGGACATCAAGTACGGCCTAAGAAACCATTGTCGCTGCCCCGAAATGACCAAATTACAATTTTGGCATTTTACATCCATAAACCTACAAATCCGCGCGAGTCCCAAATTTTTGTGTGCTATCGCCCATGCCTTCCGCCTTGGGACCGGATGGATCCGTCGTGGAATCGCCTAATATTTGTCTCGGACATCCAATACGGCCTAAGAAACCTTTGTCACTGTCCCGAAATGACCAAATTACATTTTTTGGCATTTTACAGCCATAAACCTGCAAATCCGCGCGAGTCCCAAATTTTTGTGTGCTATAGCCCATGCCTTCCGCCTTGGGCCCGGATGGATCCATCCTGGAATCGCCTAATATTTGTCCCAAAAATCAAGTACGGCCTAAGAAACCATTGTCGCCGCTTCGAAATGACCAAATTACATTTGTTGGCATTTTACAGCCATAAACATGCAAATCCGCGCGAGTCCCAAATTTTTGTGTGTTATAGCCCATGCCTTCTGCCTTGGGCCCGGATGGATCCATCCTGGAATCGCCTAATATTTGTCCTGAACATCAAGTACGGCATAAGAAACCATTTTCGCCGCCCCTAAATGACCAAATTACATTTGTTGGCATTTTACAGCCATAAACCAACAAATTCGCGCGATTCCCAAATTTTTGTGTGCTATAGCCCATGCCTTCCGCCTTGGGCCCGGATGGATCCATCCTGGAATCGCCTAATATTTGTCCTGGACATCAAGTACGGCCTAAGAAACCATTGTCGCTGCCCCGAAATGACCAAATTACAATTTTGGCATTTTACATCCATAAACCTACAAATCCGCGCGAGTCCCAAATTTTCGTGTGCTATCGCCCATGCCTTCCGCCTTGGGCCCGGATGGATCCATCCTGGAATCGCCTAATATTTGTTCCGGACATCAAGTACGGCCTAAGAAACCATTGTCGCTGCCCCGAAATGACCAAATTACAATTTTGGTATTTTACAGCCATAAACCTACAAATCCGCGCGAGTCCCAAATTTTCGTGTGCTATCGCTCATGCCTTCCGCCTTGGAACCGGATGGGATCCGTCCTGGAATCGCCTAATATTTGCCCTGAAAATCAAGTACGGCCTAAGAAACCATTGTCACTGCCCCGAAATGACCAAATTACATTTTTTGGCATTTTACAGCCATAAACCTGCAAATCCGCGCGAGTCCCAAATTTTTGTGTGTTATCTCCCGTGCCTTCCGCCTTGGGCCCGGATGGATCCATCCTGGAATCGCCTAATATTTGTTCCGGACATCAAGTACGGCCTAAGAAACCATTGTCGCTGCCCCGAAATGACCAAATTACAATTTTGGTATTTTACAGCCATAAACCTACAAATCCGCGCGAGTCCCAAATTTTCGTGTGCTATCGCCCATGCCTTCCGCCTTGGAACCGGATGGGATCCGTCGTGGAATCGCCTAATATTTGTCCAGAAAATCAAGTACGGCCTAAGAAACCATTGTCACTGCCCCGAAATAACCAAATTACATTTTTTGGCATTTTACAGCCATAAACCTGCAAATCCGCGCGAGTCTCAAATGTTTGTGTGCTATCGCCCATGCCTTCCTCTTTGAGCCGGGATGGATCCGTCCTGGAATCGCCTAATATTTGGTCCCGAAATCAAATACGGCCTAAGAAACCATGGTCACCGCCCCGAAAAGACCAAATTATATTTTTGGCATTTTACAGCCATAAACCTGCAAATACGCGCGAGTCTCAAATGTTTGTGTGCTATCGCCCATGCCTTCCTCTTTGAGCCGGGATGGATTCGTCCTGGAATCGCCTAATATTTGGTCCCAAAATCAAATACGGCCTAAAAAACCATGGTCACCAACCCGAAAAGACCAAATTATATTTTTGGCATTTTACAGCCATAAACCTGCAAATCCACGCGAGTCCCAAATTTTTGTGTGTTATTGCCCATGCCTTCCGCCTTGGGCCCGGATGGATCCATCCTGGAATCGCCTAATATTTGTCCCGGACATCAAGTACGGCCTAAGAAACCATTGTCGCTGCCCCGAAATGACCAAATTAAAATTTTGGCATTTTACATCCATAAACCTACAAATCCGCACGAGTCCCAAATTTTTGTGTGCTATCGCCCATGCCTTCCGCCTTGGGACCGGATGGATCCGTCTTGGAATCGCCTAATATTTGTCCCAAAAATCAAGTACGGCCTAAGAAACCATTGTCGCCGCTTCGAAATGACCAAATTACATTTTTTGGCATTTTACAGCCATAAACCTGCAAATCCGCGCGAGTCCCAAATTTTTGTGTGTTATAGCCCATGCCTTCCGCCTTGGGCCCGGATGGATCCATCCTGGAATCGCCTAATATTTGTCTTGAACATCAAGTACGGCCTAAGAAACCATTTTCGCCGCCCCTAAATGACCAAATTACATTTGTTGGCATTTTACAGCCATAAACCAACAAATTTGCGCGATTCCCAAATTTTTGTGTGCTATCGCCCATGCCTTCCGCCTTGGGCCCGGATGGATCCATCCTCGAATCGCCTAATATTTGTCCCAGACATCAAATACGGCCTAAGAAACCATTGTCGCCGCTTCGAAATGACCAAATTACATTTTTTAGCATTTTACAGCCATAAACCTGCAAATCCGCGCGAGTCCCAAATTTTTGTGTGCTATCGCACGTGCCTTCCGACTTGGGCCCCGATGGATCCGTCTTGGAATCGCCTAATATTTGGTCCCGAAATCAAATACGGCCTATGAAACCATGGTCACCGCCACTAAAAGACCAAATTACATTTTTGGCATTTTACAGCCATAAACCTGCAAATCCGCGCGAGTCCCAAATTTTTGTGTGCTATCGCCCATGCCTTCCGCCTTGGGCCCGGATGGATCCGTCCTGGAATCGCCTAATATTTGTCCAGGACATCAAGTACGGCCTTAGAAACCATTGCCATCGCCCCGAAATGACCAAATTACATTTGTTGGCATTTTATAGCCAAAAACCTGCAAATCCGCGCGAGTCCCAAATTTTTGTGTGCTAACCTTCCGCCTTGGACCCAGATGGATCCATCGTGGAATCGCCTAATATTTGTCCAGGACATCAAGTACGGCCTAAGAAACCATTGTTGCCAATTCGAAATGACCAAATTACATTTGTTGGCATTTTACAGCCATAAACATGCAAATCCGCGCGAGTCCCAAATTATTGTGTGCTATCGCCCATTCCTTCCGCCTTGGGCCCGGATGGATCCGTCGTGGAATCGCCTAATATTTGTCCAAGACATCAAGTACGGCCTAAGAAACCATTGTCGCCGCTTCGAAATGACCAAATTACATTTTTGGCATTTTACAGCCATAAACCAACAAATTCGCGCGATTCCCAAATTTTTGTGTGCTATAGCCCATGCCTTCCGCCTTGGGCCCGGATGGATCCATCCTGGAATCGCCTAATATTTGTTCGAGACATCAAATACGGCCTAAGAAACCATTGTCTCCGCTTCGAAATGACCAAATTACATTTTTTAGCATTTTACAGCCATAAACCTGCAAATCCGCGCGAGTCCCAAATTTTTGTGTGCTATCGCACGTGCCTTCCGACTTGGGCCCGGATGGATCCGTCCTAGAATCGCCTAATATTTGGTCCCGAAATCAAATACGGCCTATGAAACCATGGTCACCGCCACGGAAAGACCAAATTACATTTTTGGCATTTTACAGCCATAAACCTGCAAATCCGCGCGAGTCCCAAATTTTTGTGTGCTATCGCCCATGCCTTCCGCCTTGGGCCCGGATGGATCCGTCGTGGAATCGCCTAATATTTGTCTCGGACATCAAATACGGCCTAAGAAACCATTGTCACTGCCCCGAAATGACCAAATTACATTTTTTGGCATTTTACAGCCATAAACCTGCAAATCCGCGCGAGTCCCAAATTTTTGTGTGTTATCTCCCGTGCCTTCCGCCTTGGGCCCGGATGGATCCATCCTGGAATCGCCTAATATTTGTTCCGGACATCAAGTACGGCCTAAGAAACCATTGTCGCTACCCTGAAATGACCAAATTACAATTTTGGTATTTTACAGCCATAAACTTACAAATCCGCGCGAGTCCCAAATTTTCGTGTGCTATCGCTCATGCCTTCTGCCTTGGAACCGGATGGGATCCGTCCTGGAATCGCCTAATATTTGTCCTGGACATCAAGTACGGCCTAAGAAACCATTGTCGCTGCCCCGAAATGACCAAATTACAATTTTGGCATTTTACATCCATAAACCTACAAATCCGCGCGAGTCCCAAATTTTTGTGTGCTATCGCCCATGCCTTCCGCCTTGGGACCGGATGGATCCGTCCTGGAATCGCCTAATATTTGTCCCAAAAATCAAGTACGGCCTAAGAAACCATTGTCGCCGCTTCGAAATGACCAAATTACATTTGTTGGCATTTTACAGCCATAAACATGCAAATCCGCGCGAGTCCCAAATTTTTGTGTGTTATAGCCCATGCCTTCTGCCTTGGGCCCGGATGGATCCATCCTGGAATCGCCTAATATTTGTCCTGAACATCAAGTACGGCATAAGAAACCATTTTCGCCGCCCCTAAATGACCAAATTACATTTGTTGGCATTTTACAGCCATAAACCAACAAATTCGCGCGATTCCCAAATTTTTGTGTGCTATAGCCCATGCCTTCCGCCTTGGGCCCGGATGGATCCATCCTGGAATCGCCTAATATTTGTCCTGGACATCAAGTACGGCCTAAGAAACCATTGTCGCTGCCCCGAAATGACCAAATTACAATTTTGGCATTTTACATCCATAAACCTACAAATCCGCGCGAGTCCCAAATTTTCGTGTGCTATCGCCCATGCCTTCCGCCTTGGGCCCGGATGGATCCATCCTGGAATCGCCTAATATTTGTTCCGGACATCAAGTACGGCCTAAGAAACCATTGTCGCTGCCCCGAAATGACCAAATTACAATTTTGGTATTTTACAGCCATAAACCTACAAATCCGCGCGAGTCCCAAATTTTCGTGTGCTATCGCTCATGCCTTCCGCCTTGGAACCGGATGGGATCCGTCCTGGAATCGCCTAATATTTGTCCCGAAAATCAAGTACGGCCTAAGAAACCATTGTCACTGCCCCGAAATAACCAAATTACATTTTTTGGCATTTTACAGCCATAAACCTGCAAATCCGCGCGAGTCTCAAATGTTTGTGTGCTATCGCCCATGCCTTCCTCTTTGAGCCGGGATGGATCCGTCCTGGAATCGCCTAATATTTGGTCCCGAAATCAAATACGGCCTAAGAAACCATGGTCACCGCCCCGAAAAGACCAAATTATATTTTTGGCATTTTACAGCCATAAACCTGCAAATCCGCGCGAGTCTCAAATGTTTGTGTGCTATCGCCCATGCCTTCCTCCTTGAGCCGGGATGGATCCGTCCTGGATTCGCCTAATATTTGGTCCCAAAATCAAATACGGCCTAAGAAATCATGGTCACCACCCCGAAAAGACCAAATTATATTTTTGGCATTTTACAGCCATAAACCTGCAAATCCACGCGAGTCCCAAATTTTTGTGTGTTATTGCCCATGCCTTCCGCCTTGGGCCCGGATGGATCCATCCTGGAATCGCCTAATATTTGTCCCGGACATCAAGTACGGCCTAAGAAACCATTGTCGCTGCCCCGAAATGACCAAATTACAATTTTGGCATTTTACATCCATAAACCTACAAATCCGCGCGAGTCCCAAATTTTTGTGTGCTATCGCCCATGCCTTCCGCCTTGAGACCGGATGGATCCGTCGTGGAATCGCCTAATATTTGTCTCGGACATCAAATACGGCCTAAGAAACCTTTGTCACTGCCCCGAAATGACCAAATTACATTTTTTGGCATTTTACAGCCATAAACCTGCAAATCCGCGCGAGTCCCAAATTTTTGTGTGTTATCTCCCGTGCCTTCCGCCTTTGGCCCGGATGGATCCATCCTGGAATCGCCTAATATTTGTTCCGGACATCAAGTACGGCCTAAGAAACCATTGTCGCTGCCCCGAAATGACCAAATTACAATTTTGGTATTTTACAGCCATAAACCTACAAATCCGCGCGAGTCCCAAATTTTCGTGTGCTATCGCCCATGCCTTCCGCCTTGGAACCGGATGGGATCCGTCGTGGAATCGCCTAATATTTGTCCAGAAAATCAAGTACGGCCTAAGAAACCATTGTCACTGCCCCGAAATAACCAAATTACATTTTTTGGCATTTTACAGCCATAAACCTGCAAATCCGCGCGAGTCTCAAATGTTTGTGTGCTATCGCCCATGCCTTCCTCTTTGAGCCGGGATGGATCCGTCCTGGAATCGCCTAATATTTGGTCCCGAAATCAAATACGGCCTAAGAAACCATGGTCACCGCCCCGAAAAGACCAAATTATATTTTTGGCATTTTACAGCCATAAACCTGCAAATCCGCGCGAGTCTCAAATGTTTGTGTGCTATCGCCCATGCCTTCCTCCTTGAGCCGGGATGGATCCGTCCTGGATTCGGCTAATATTTGGTCCCAAAATCAAATACGGCCTAAGAAATCATGGTCACCACCCCGAAAAGACCAAATTATATTTTTGGCATTTTACAGCCATAAACCTGCAAATCCACGCGAGTCCCAAATTTTTGTGTGTTATTGCCCATGCCTTCCGCCTTGGGCCCGGATGGATCCATCCTGGAATCGCCTAATATTTGTCCCGGACATCAAGTACGGCCTAAGAAACCATTGTCGCTGCCCCGAAATGACCAAATTACAATTTTGGCATTTTACATCCATAAACCTACAAATCCGCGCGAGTCCCAAATTTTTGTGTGCTATCGCCCATGCCTTCCGCCTTGAGACCGGATGGATCCGTCGTGGAATCGCCTAATATTTGTCTCGGACATCAAATACGGCCTAAGAAACCTTTGTCACTGCCCCGAAATGACCAAATTACATTTTTTGGCATTTTACAGCCATAAACCTGCAAATCCGCGCGAGTCCCAAATTTTTGTGTGTTATCTCCCGTGCCTTCCGCCTTTGGCCCGGATGGATCCATCCTGGAATCGCCTAATATTTGTTCCGGACATCAAGTACGGCCTAAGAAACCATTGTCGCTGCCCCGAAATGACCAAATTACAATTTTGGTATTTTACAGCCATAAACCTACAAATCCGCGCGAGTTCCAAATTTTCGTGTGCTATCGCCCATGCCTTCCGCCTTGGAACCGGATGGGATCCGTCCTGGAATCGCCTAATATTTGTCTCGAAAATCAAGTACAGCCTAAGAAACCATTGTCACTGGCCCGAAATAACCAAATTACATTTTTTGGCATTTTACAGCCATAAACCTGCAAATCCGCGCGAGTCTCAAATGTTTGTGTGCTATCGCCCATGCCTTCCTCTTTGAGCCGGGATGGATCCGTCCTGGAATCGCCTAATATTTGGTCCCGAAATCAAATACGGCCTAAGAAACCATGGTCACCGCCCCGAAAAGACCAAATTATATTTTTGGCATTTTACAGCCATAAACCTGCAAATACGCGCGAGTCTCAAATGTTTGTGTGCTATCGCCCATGCCTTCCTCCTTGAGCCGGGATGGATTCGTCCTGGATTCGCCTAATATTTGGTCCCGAAATTAAATACGGCCTATGAAACCATGGTCACCGCCACAGAAAGACCAAATTACATTTTTGGCATTTTACAGCCATAAACCTGCAAATCCGCGCGAGTCCCATATTTTTGTGTGCTATCGCCCATGCCTTCCGCCTTGGGACCGGATGGATCCGTCGTGGAATCGCCTAATATTTGTCTCGGACATCAAATACGGCCTAAGAAACCATTTTCACTGCCCCGAAATGACCAAATTACATTTTTTGGCATTTTACAGCCATAAACCTGCAAATCCGCGCGAGTCCCAAATTTTTGTGTGTTATCTCCCGTGCCTTCCGCCTTGGGCCCGGATGTATCCATCCTGGAATCGCCTAATATTTGTTCCGGACATCAAGTACGGCCTAAGAAACCATTGTCGCTGCCCCGAAATGACCAAATTACAATTTTGGTATTTTACAGCCATAAACCTACAAATCCGCGGGAGTCCCAAATTTTCGTGTGCTATCGCCCATGCCTTCCTCTTTGAGCCGGGATGGATCCGTCCTGGAATCGCCTAATATTTGGTCCCGAAATCAAATACGGCCTAAGAAACCATGGTCACCGCCCCGAAAAGACCAAATTATATTTTTGGCATTTTACAGCCATAAACCTGCAAATCCGCGCGAGTCTCAAATGTTTGTGTGCTATCGCCCATGCCTTCCTCCTTGAGCCGGGATGGATCCGTCCTGGATTCGCCTAATATTTGGTCCCAAAATCAAATACGGCCTAAGAAATCATGGTCACCACCCCGAAAAGACCAAATTATATTTTTGGCATTTTACAGCCATAAACCTACAAATCCACGCGAGTCCCAAATTTTTGTGTGTTATTGCCCATGCCTTCCGCCTTGGGCCCGGATGGATCCATCCTGGAATCGCCTAATATTTGTCCCGGACATCAAGTACGGCCTAAGAAACCATTGTCGCTGCCCCGAAATGACCAAATTACAATTTTGGCATTTTACATCCATAAACCTACAAATCCGCGCGAGTCCCAAATTTTTGTGTGCTATCGCCCATGCCTTCCGCCTTGAGACCGGATGGATCCGTCGTGGAATCGCCTAATATTTGTCTCGGACATCAAATACGGCCTAAGAAACCTTTGTCACTGCCCCGAAATGACCAAATTACATTTTTTGGCATTTTACAGCCATAAACCTGCAAATCCGCGCGAGTCCCAAATTTTTGTGTGTTATCTCCCGTGCCTTCCGCCTTTGGCCCGGATGGATCCATCCTGGAATCGCCTAATATTTGTTCCGGACATCAAGTACGGCCTAAGAAACCATTGTCGCTGCCCCGAAATGACCAAATTACAATTTTGGTATTTTACAGCCATAAACCTACAAATTCGCGCGAGTTCCAAATTTTCGTGTGCTATCGCCCATGCCTTCCGCCTTGGAACCGGATGGGATCCGTCCTGGAATCGCCTAATATTTGTCTCGAAAATCAAGTACAGCCTAAGAAACCATTGTCACTGGCCCGAAATAACCAAATTACATTTTTTGGCATTTTACAGCCATAAACCTGCAAATCCGCGCGAGTCTCAAATGTTTGTGTGCTATCGCCCATGCCTTCCTCTTTGAGCCGGGATGGATCCGTCCTGGAATCGCCTAATATTTGGTCCCGAAATCAAATACGGCCTAAGAAACCATGGTCACCGCCCCGAAAAGACCAAATTATATTTTTGGCATTTTACAGCCATAAACCTGCAAATACGCGCGAGTCTCAAATGTTTGTGTGCTATCGCCCATGCCTTCCTCCTTGAGCCGGGATGGATTCGTCCTGGATTCGCCTAATATTTGGTCCCGAAATTAAATACGGCCTATGAAACCATGGTCACCGCCACGGAAAGACCAAATTACATTTTTGGCATTTTACAGCCATAAACCTGCAAATCCGCGCGAGTCCCATATTTTTGTGTGCTATCGCCCATGCCTTCCGCCTTGGGACCGGATGGATCCGTCGTGGAATCGCCTAATATTTGTCTCGGACATCAAATACGGCCTAAGAAACCATTTTCACTGCCCCGAAATGACCAAATTACATTTTTTGGCATTTTACAGCCATAAACCTGCAAATCCGCGCGAGTCCCAAATTTTTGTGTGTTATCTCCCGTGCCTTCCGCCTTGGGCCCGGATGTATCCATCCTGGAATCGCCTAATATTTGTTCCGGACATCAAGTACGGCCTAAGAAACCATTGTCGCTGGCCCGAAATGACCAAATTACAATTTTGGTATTTTACAGCCATAAACCTACAAATCCGCGGGAGTCCCAAATTTTCGTGTGCTATCGCCCATGCCTTCCTCTTTGAGCCGGGATGGATCCGTCCTGGAATCGCCTAATATTTGGTCCCGAAATCAAATACGGCCTAAGAAACCATGGTCACCGCCCCGAAAAGACCAAATTATATTTTTGGCATTTTACAGCCATAAACCTGCAAATCCGCGCGAGTCTCAAATGTTTGTGTGCTATCGCCCATGCCTTCCTCCTTGAGCCGGGATGGATCCGTCCTGGATTCGCCTAATATTTGGTCCCAAAATCAAATACGGCCTAAGAAATCATGGTCACCACCCCGAAAAGACCAAATTATATTTTTGGCATTTTACAGCCATAAACCTGCAAATCCACGCGAGTCCCAAATTTTTGTGTGTTATTGCCCATGCCTTCCGCCTTGGGCCCGGATGGATCCATCCTGGAATCGCCTAATATTTGTCCCGGACATCAAGTACGGCCTAAGAAACCATTGTCGCTGCCCCGAAATGACCAAATTACAATTTTGGCATTTTACATCCATAAACCTACAAATCCGCGCGAGTCCCAAATTTTTGTGTGCTATCGCCCATGCCTTCCGCCTTGAGACCGGATGGATCCGTCGTGGAATCGCCTAATATTTGTCTCGGACATCAAATACGGCCTAAGAAACCTTTGTCACTGCCCCGAAATGACCAAATTACATTTTTTGGCATTTTACAGCCATAAACCTGCAAATCCGCGCGAGTCCCAAATTTTTGTGTGTTATCTCCCGTGCCTTCCGCCTTTGGCCCGGATGGATCCATCCTGGAATCGCCTAATATTTGTTCCGGACATCAAGTATGGCCTAAGAAACCATTGTCGCTGCCCCGAAATGACCAAATTACAATTTTGGTATTTTACAGCCATAAACCTACAAATCCGCGCGAGTTCCAAATTTTCGTGTGCTATCGCCCATGCCTTCCGCCTTGGAACCGGATGGGATCCGTCCTGGAATCGCCTAATATTTGTCTCGAAAATCAAGTACAGCCTAAGAAACCATTGTCACTGGCCCGAAATAACCAAATTACATTTTTTGGCATTTTACAGCCATAAACCTGCAAATCCGCGCGAGTCTCAAATGTTTGTGTGCTATCGCCCATGCCTTCCTCTTTGAGCCGGGATGGATCCGTCCTGGAATCGCCTAATATTTGGTCCCGAAATCAAATACGGCCTAAGAAACCATGGTCACCGCCCCGAAAAGACCAAATTATATTTTTGGCATTTTACAGCCATAAACCTGCAAATACGCGCGAGTCTCAAATGTTTGTGTGCTATCGCCCATGCCTTCCTCCTTGAGCCGGGATGGATTCGTCCTGGATTCGCCTAATATTTGGTCCCGAAATTAAATACGGCCTATGAAACCATGGTCACCGCCACGGAAAGACCAAATTACATTTTTGGCATTTTACAGCCATAAACCTGCAAATCCGCGCGAGTCCCATATTTTTGTGTGCTATCGCCCATGCCTTCCGCCTTGGGACCGGATGGATCCGTCGTGGAATCGCCTAATATTTGTCTCGGACATCAAATACGGCCTAAGAAACCATTTTCACTGCCCCGAAATGACCAAATTACATTTTTTGGCATTTTACAGCCATAAACCTGCAAATCCGCGCGAGTCCCAAATTTTTGTGTGTTATCTCCCGTGCCTTCCGCCTTGGGCCCGGATGTATCCATCCTGGAATCGCCTAATATTTGTTCCGGACATCAAGTACGGCCTAAGAAACCATTGTCGCTGCCCCGAAATGACCAAATTACAATTTTGGTATTTTACAGCCATAAACCTACAAATCCGCGCGAGTTCCAAATTTTCGTGTGCTATCGCCCATGCCTTCCGCCTTGGAACCGGATGGGATCCGTCCTGGAATCGCCTAATATTTGTCTCGAAAATCAAGTACAGCCTAAGAAACCATTGTCACTGGCCCGAAATAACCAAATTACATTTTTTGGCATTTTACAGCCATAAACCTGCAAATCCGCGCGAGTCTCAAATGTTTGTGTGCTATCGCCCATGCCTTCCTCTTTGAGCCGGGATGGATCCGTCCTGGAATCGCCTAATATTTGGTCCCGAAATCAAATACGGCCTAAGAAACCATGGTCACCGCCCCGAAAAGACCAAATTATATTTTTGGCATTTTACAGCCATAAACCTGCAAATACGCGCGAGTCTCAAATGTTTGTGTGCTATCGCCCATGCCTTCCTCCTTGAGCCGGGATGGATTCGTCCTGGATTCGCCTAATATTTGGTCCCGAAATTAAATACGGCCTATGAAACCATGGTCACTGCCACGGAAAGACCAAATTACATTTTTGGCATTTTACAGCCATAAACCTGCAAATCCGCGCGAGTCCCATATTTTTGTGTGCTATCGCCCATGCCTTCCGCCTTGGGACCGGATGGATCCGTCGTGGAATCGCCTAATATTTGTCTCGGACATCAAATACGGCCTAAGAAACCATTTTCACTGCCCCGAAATGACCAAATTACATTTTTTGGCATTTTACAGCCATAAACCTGCAAATCCGCGCGAGTCCCAAATTTTTGTGTGTTATCTCCCGTGCCTTCCGCCTTGGGCCCGGATGTATCCATCCTGGAATCGCCTAATATTTGTTCCGGACATCAAGTACGGCCTAAGAAACCATTGTCGCTGGCCCGAAATGACCAAATTACAATTTTGGTATTTTACAGCCATAAACCTACAAATCCGCGGGAGTCCCAAATTTTCGTGTGCTATCGCCCATGCCTTCCTCTTTGAGCCGGGATGGATCCGTCCTGGAATCGCCTAATATTTGGTCCCGAAATCAAATACGGCCTAAGAAACCATGGTCACCGCCCCGAAAAGACCAAATTATATTTTTGGCATTTTACAGCCATAAACCTGCAAATCCGCGCGAGTCTCAAATGTTTGTGTGCTATCGCCCATGCCTTCCTCCTTGAGCCGGGATGGATCCGTCCTGGATTCGCCTAATATTTGGTCCCAAAATCAAATACGGCCTAAGAAATCATGGTCACCACCCCGAAAAGACCAAATTATATTTTTGGCATTTTACAGCCATAAACCTGCAAATCCACGCGAGTCCCAAATTTTTGTGTGTTATTGCCCATGCCTTCCGCCTTGGGCCCGGATGGATCCATCCTGGAATCGCCTAATATTTGTCCCGGACATCAAGTACGGCCTAAGAAACCATTGTCGCTGCCCCGAAATGACCAAATTACAATTTTGGCATTTTACATCCATAAACCTACAAATCCGCGCGAGTCCCAAATTTTTGTGTGCTATCGCCCATGCCTTCCGCCTTGAGACCGGATGGATCCGTCGTGGAATCGCCTAATATTTGTCTCGGACATCAAATACGGCCTAAGAAACCTTTGTCACTGCCCCGAAATGACCAAATTACATTTTTTGGCATTTTACAGCCATAAACCTGCAAATCCGCGCGAGTCCCAAATTTTTGTGTGTTATCTCCCGTGCCTTCCGCCTTTGGCCCGGATGGATCCATCCTGGAATCGCCTAATATTTGTTCCGGACATCAAGTATGGCCTAAGAAACCATTGTCGCTGCCCCGAAATGACCAAATTACAATTTTGGTATTTTACAGCCATAAACCTACAAATCCGCGCGAGTTCCAAATTTTCGTGTGCTATCGCCCATGCCTTCCGCCTTGGAACCGGATGGGATCCGTCCTGGAATCGCCTAATATTTGTCTCGAAAATCAAGTACAGCCTAAGAAACCATTGTCACTGGCCCGAAATAACCAAATTACATTTTTTGGCATTTTACAGCCATAAACCTGCAAATCCGCGCGAGTCTCAAATGTTTGTGTGCTATCGCCCATGCCTTCCTCTTTGAGCCGGGATGGATCCGTCCTGGAATCGCCTAATATTTGGTCCCGAAATCAAATACGGCCTAAGAAACCATGGTCACCGCCCCGAAAAGACCAAATTATATTTTTGGCATTTTACAGCCATAAACCTGCAAATACGCGCGAGTCTCAAATGTTTGTGTGCTATCGCCCATGCCTTCCTCCTTGAGCCGGGATGGATTCGTCCTGGATTCGCCTAATATTTGGTCCCGAAATTAAATACGGCCTATGAAACCATGGTCACCGCCACGGAAAGACCAAATTACATTTTTGGCATTTTACAGCCATAAACCTGCAAATCCGCGCGAGTCCCATATTTTTGTGTGCTATCGCCCATGCCTTCCGCCTTGGGACCGGATGGATCCGTCGTGGAATCGCCTAATATTTGTCTCGGACATCAAATAAGGCCTAAGAAACCATTTTCACTGCCCCGAAATGACCAAATTACATTTTTTGGCATTTTACAGCCATAAACCTGCAAATCCGCGCGAGTCCCAAATTTTTGTGTGTTATCTCCCGTGCCTTCCGCCTTGGGCCCGGATGTATCCATCCTGGAATCGCCTAATATTTGTTCCGGACATCAAGTACGGCCTAAGAAACCATTGTCGCTGCCCCGAAATGACCAAATTACAATTTTGGTATTTTACAGCCATAAACCTACAAATCC
The DNA here is from genome assembly GCF_000715075.1 of Nicotiana tabacum. Classification (NCBI taxonomy): domain Eukaryota; kingdom Viridiplantae; phylum Streptophyta; class Magnoliopsida; order Solanales; family Solanaceae; genus Nicotiana; species Nicotiana tabacum. The sequence goes on from NW_027438263.1 coordinate 173,166, forward strand.
GCGCGAGTTCCAAATTTTCGTGTGCTATCGCCCATGCCTTCCGCCTTGGAACCGGATGGGATCCGTCCTGGAATCGCCTAATATTTGTCTCGAAAATCAAGTACAGCCTAAGAAACCATTGTCACTGGCCCGAAATAACCAAATTACATTTTTTGGCATTTTACAGCCATAAACCTGCAAATCCGCGCGAGTCTCAAATGTTTGTGTGCTATCGCCCATGCCTTCCTCTTTGAGCCGGGATGGATCCGTCCTGGAATCGCCTAATATTTGGTCCCGAAATCAAATACGGCCTAAGAAACCATGGTCACCGCCCCGAAAAGACCAAATTATATTTTTGGCATTTTACAGCCATAAACCTGCAAATACGCGCGAGTCTCAAATGTTTGTGTGCTATCGCCCATGCCTTCCTCCTTGAGCCGGGATGGATTCGTCCTGGATTCGCCTAATATTTGGTCCCGAAATTAAATACGGCCTATGAAACCATGGTCACCGCCACGGAAAGACCAAATTACATTTTTGGCATTTTACAGCCATAAACCTGCAAATCCGCGCGAGTCCCATATTTTTGTGTGCTATCGCCCATGCCTTCCGCCTTGGGACCGGATGGATCCGTCGTGGAATCGCCTAATATTTGTCTCGGACATCAAATACGGCCTAAGAAACCATTTTCACTGCCCCGAAATGACCAAATTACATTTTTTGGCATTTTACAGCCATAAACCTGCAAATCCGCGCGAGTCCCAAATTTTTGTGTGTTATCTCCCGTGCCTTCCGCCTTGGGCCCGGATGTATCCATCCTGGAATCGCCTAATATTTGTTCCGGACATCAAGTACGGCCTAAGAAACCATTGTCGCTGCCCCGAAATGACCAAATTACAATTTTGGTATTTTACAGCCATAAACCTACAAATCCGCGGGAGTCCCAAATTTTCGTGTGCTATCGCCCATGCCTTCCGCCTTGGAACCGGATGGGATCCGTCGTGGAATCGCCTAATATTTGTCCCGAAAATCAAGTACGGCCTAAGAAACCATTGTCACTGCCCCGAAATAACCAAATTACATTTTTTGGCATTTTACAGCCATAAACCTGCAAATCCGCGCGAGTCTCAAATGTTTGTGTGCTATCGCCCATGCCTTCCTCTTTGAGCCGGGATGGATCCGTCCTGGAATCGCCTAATATTTGGTCCCGAAATCAAATACGGCCTAAGAAACCATGGTCACCGCCCCGAAAAGACCAAATTATATTTTTGGCATTTTACAGCCATAAACCTGCAAATACGCGCGAGTCTCAAATGTTTGTGTGCTATCGCCCATGCCTTCCTCCTTGAGCCGGGATGGATTCGTCCTGGATTCGCCTAATATTTGGTCCCAAAATCAAATACGGCCTAAGAAATCATGGTCACCACCCCGAAAAGACCAAATTATATTTTTGGCATTTTACAGCCATAAACCTGCAAATCCACGCGAGTCCCAAATTTTTGTGTGTTATTGCCCATGCCTTCCGCCTTGGGCCCGGATGGATCCATCCTGGAATCGCCTAATATTTGTCCCGGACATCAAGTACGGCCTAAGAAACCATTGTCGCTGCCCCGAAATGACCAAATTACAATTTTGGCATTTTACATCCATAAACCTACAAATCCGCGCGAGTCCCAAATTTTTGTGTGCTATCGCCCATGCCTTCCGCCTTGAGACCGGATGGATCCGTCGTGGAATCGCCTAATATTTGTCTCGGACATCAAATACGGCCTAAGAAACCTTTGTCACTGCCCCGAAATGACCAAATTACATTTTTTGGCATTTTACAGCCATAAACCTGCAAATCCGCGCGAGTCCCAAATTTTTGTGTGTTATCTCCCGTGCCTTCCGCCTTTGGCCCGGATGGATCCATCCTGGAATCGCCTAATATTTGTTCCGGACATCAAGTACGGCCTAAGAAACCATTGTCGCTGCCCCGAAATGACCAAATTACAATTTTGGTATTTTACAGCCATAAACCTACAAATCCGCGCGAGTTCCAAATTTTCGTGTGCTATCGCCCATGCCTTCCGCCTTGGAACCGGATGGGATCCGTCCTGGAATCGCCTAATATTTGTCTCGAAAATCAAGTACAGCCTAAGAAACCATTGTCACTGGCCCGAAATAACCAAATTACATTTTTTGGCATTTTACAGCCATAAACCTGCAAATCCGCGCGAGTCTCAAATGTTTGTGTGCTATCGCCCATGCCTTCCTCTTTGAGCCGGGATGGATCCGTCCTGGAATCGCCTAATATTTGGTCCCGAAATCAAATACGGCCTAAGAAACCATGGTCACCGCCCCGAAAAGACCAAATTATATTTTTGGCATTTTACAGCCATAAACCTGCAAATACGCGCGAGTCTCAAATGTTTGTGTGCTATAGCCCATGCCTTCCTCCTTGAGCCGGGATGGATTCGTCCTGGATTCGCCTAATATTTGGTCCCGAAATTAAATACGGCCTATGAAACCATGGTCACCGCCACGGAAAGACCAAATTACATTTTTGGCATTTTACAGCCATAAAACTGCAAATCCGCGCGAGTCCCATATTTTTGTGTGCTATCGCCCATGCCTTCCGCCTTGGGACCGGATGGATCCGTCGTGGAATCGCCTAATATTTGTCTCGGACATCAAATACGGCCTAAGAAACCATTTTCACTGCCCCGAAATGACCAAATTACATTTTTTGGCATTTTACAGCCATAAACCTGCAAATCCGCGCGAGTCCCAAATTTTTGTGTGTTATCTCCCGTGCCTTCCGCCTTGGGCCCGGATGTATCCATCCTGGAATCGCCTAATATTTGTTCCGGACATCAAGTACGGCCTAAGAAACCATTGTCGCTGCCCCGAAATGACCAAATTACAATTTTGGTATTTTACAGCCATAAACCTACAAATCCGCGGGAGTCCCAAATTTTCGTGTGCTATCGCCCATGCCTTCCTCTTTGAGCCGGGATGGATCCGTCCTGGAATCGCCTAATATTTGGTCCCGAAATCAAATACGGCCTAAGAAACCATGGTCACCGCCCCGAAAAGACCAAATTATATTTTTGGCATTTTACAGCCATAAACCTGCAAATCCGCGCGAGTCTCAAATGTTTGTGTGCTATCGCCCATGCCTTCCTCCTTGAGCCGGGATGGATCCGTCCTGGATTCGCCTAATATTTGGTCCCAAAATCAAATACGGCCTAAGAAATCATGGTCACCACCCCGAAAAGACCAAATTATATTTTTGGCATTTTACAGCCATAAACCTGCAAATCCACGCGAGTCCCAAATTTTTGTGTGTTATTGCCCATGCCTTCCGCCTTGGGCCCGGATGGATCCATCCTGGAATCGCCTAATATTTGTCCCGGACATCAAGTACGGCCTAAGAAACCATTGTCGCTGCCCCGAAATGACCAAATTACAATTTTGGCATTTTACATCCATAAACCTACAAATCCGCGCGAGTCCCAAATTTTTGTGTGCTATCGCCCATGCCTTCCGCCTTGAGACCGGATGGATCCGTCGTGGAATCGCCTAATATTTGTCTCGGACATCAAATACGGCCTAAGAAACCTTTGTCACTGCCCCGAAATGACCAAATTACATTTTTTGGCATTTTACAGCCATAAACCTGCAAATCCGCGCGAGTCCCAAATTTTTGTGTGTTATCTCCCGTGCCTTCCGCCTTTGGCCCGGATGGATCCATCCTGGAATCGCCTAATATTTGTTCCGGACATCAAGTACGGCCTAAGAAACCATTGTCGCTGCCCCGAAATGACCAAATTACAATTTTGGTATTTTACAGCCATAAACCTACAAATCCGCGCGAGTTCCAAATTTTCGTGTGCTATCGCCCATGCCTTCCGCCTTGGAACCGGATGGGATCCGTCCTGGAATCGCCTAATATTTGTCTCGAAAATCAAGTACAGCCTAAGAAACCATTGTCACTGGCCCGAAATAACCAAATTACATTTTTTGGCATTTTACAGCCATAAACCTGCAAATCCGCGCGAGTCTCAAATGTTTGTGTGCTATCGCCCATGCCTTCCTCTTTGAGCCGGGATGGATCCGTCTTGGAATCGCCTAATATTTGGTCCCGAAATCAAATACGGCCTAAGAAACCATGGTCACCGCCCCGAAAAGACCAAATTATATTTTTGGCATTTTACAGCCATAAACCTGCAAATACGCGCGAGTCTCAAATGTTTGTGTGCTATCGCCCATGCCTTCCTCCTTGAGCCGGGATGGATTCGTCCTGGATTCGCCTAATATTTGGTCCCGAAATTAAATACGGCCTATGAAACCATGGTCACCGCCACGGAAAGACCAAATTACATTTTTGGCATTTTACAGCCATAAACCTGCAAATCCGCGCGAGTCCCATATTTTTGTGTGCTATCGCCCATGCCTTCCGCCTTGGGACCGGATGGATCCGTCGTGGAATCGCCTAATATTTGTCTCGGACATCAAATACGGCCTAAGAAACCATTTTCACTGCCCCGAAATGACCAAATTACATTTTTTGGCATTTTACAGCCATAAACCTGCAAATCCGCGCGAGTCCCAAATTTTTGTGTGTTATCTCCCGTGCCTTCCGCCTTGGGCCCGGATGTATCCATCCTGGAATCGCCTAATATTTGTTCCGGACATCAAGTACGGCCTAAGAAACCATTGTCGCTGCCCCGAAATGACCAAATTACAATTTTGGTATTTTACAGCCATAAACCTACAAATCCGCGGGAGTCCCAAATTTTCGTGTGCTATCGCCCATGCCTTCCGCCTTGGAACCGGATGGGATCCGTCGTGGAATCGCCTAATATTTGTCCCGAAAATCAAGTACGGCCTAAGAAACCATTGTCACTGCCCCGAAATAACCAAATTACATTTTTTGGCATTTTACAGCCATAAACCTGCAAATCCGCGCGAGTCTCAAATGTTTGTGTGCTATCGCCCATGCCTTCCTCTTTGAGCCGGGATGGATCCGTCCTGGAATCGCCTAATATTTGGTCCCGAAATCAAATACGGCCTAAGAAACCATGGTCACCGCCCCGAAAAGACCAAATTATATTTTTGGCATTTTACAGCCATAAACCTGCAAATACGCGCGAGTCTCAAATGTTTGTGTGCTATCGCCCATGCCTTCCTCCTTGAGCCGGGATGGATTCGTCCTGGATTCGCCTAATATTTGATCCCAAAATCAAATACGGCCTAAGAAATCATGGTCACCACCCCGAAAAGACCAAATTATATTTTTGGCATTTTACAGCCATAAACCTGCAAATCCACGCGAGTCCCAAATTTTTGTGTGTTATTGCCCATGCCTTCCGCCTTGGGCCCGGATGGATCCATCCTGGAATCGCCTAATATTTGTCCCGGACATCAAGTACGGCCTAAGAAACCATTGTCGCTGCCCCGAAATGACCAAATTACAATTTTGGCATTTTACATCCATAAACCTACAAATCCGCGCGAGTCCCAAATTTTTGTGTGCTATCGCCCATGCCTTCCGCCTTGAGACCGGATGGATCCATCGTGGAATCGCCTAATATTTGTCTCGGACATCAAATACGGCCTAAGAAACCTTTGTCACTGCCCCGAAATGACCAAATTACATTTTTTGGCATTTTACAGCCATAAACCTGCAAATCCGCGCGAGTCCCAAATTTTTGTGTGTTATCTCCCGTGCCTTCCGCCTTTGGCCCGGATGGATCCATCCTGGAATCGCCTAATATTTGTTCCGGACATCAAGTACGGCCTAAGAAACCATTGTCGCTGCCCCGAAATGACCAAATTACAATTTTGGTATTTTACAGCCATAAACCTACAAATCCGCGCGAGTTCCAAATTTTCGTGTGCTATCGCCCATGCCTTCCGCCTTGGAACCGGATGGGATCCGTCCTGGAATCGCCTAATATTTGTCTCGAAAATCAAGTACAGCCTAAGAAACCATTGTCACTGGCCCGAAATAACTAAATTACATTTTTTGGCATTTTACAGCCATAAACCTGCAAATCCGCGCGAGTCTCAAATGTTTGTGTGCTATCGCCCATGCCTTCCTCTTTGAGCCGGGATGGATCCGTCCTGGAATCGCCTAATATTTGGTCCCGAAATCAAATACGGCCTAAGAAACCATGGTCACCGCCCCGAAAAGACCAAATTATATTTTTGGCATTTTACAGCCATAAACCTGCAAATCCACGCGAGTCCCAAATTTTTGTGTGTTATCGCCCATGCCTTCCGCCTTGGGCCCGGATGGATCCATCCTGGAATTGCCTAATATTTGTCCCAGACATCAAGTACGGCCTAAGAAACCATTGTCGCTGCCCCGAAATGACCAAATTACAATTTTGCATTTTACAGCCATAAACCTACAAATCCGCGCGAGTCCCAAATTTTTATGTGCTATCGTCCATGCCTTCCACCTTGGGACCGGATGGATCCGTCCTGGAATCGCCTAATATTTGTCCCAAAAATCAAGTACGGCCTAAGAAACCATGGTCACCGCCCCGAAATGACCAAATTACATTTTTTGGCATTTTACAGCCACAAACCTGCAAATCCGCGCGAGTCCCAAATTTTTGTGTGTTATAGCTCAAGCCTTCCGCCTTGGGCCCGGATGGATCCATCCTGGAATCGCCTAATATTTGTCCCGAACATCAAGTACGGCCTAAGAAACCATTTTCGCCGCCCCTAAATGACCAAATTACATTTGTTGGCATTTTACAGCCATAAACCAAAAAATTCGCGCGATTCCCAAATTTTTGTGTGCTATAGCCCATGCCTTCCGCCTTGGGCCCGGATGGATCCATCCTGGAATCGCCTAATATTTGTCCCGGACATCAAGTACGGCCTAAGAAACCATTGTCGCTGCCCCGAAATGACCAAATTACAATTTTGGCATTTTAAATCCATAAACCTACAAATCCGCGCGAGTCCCAAATTTTTGTGTGCTATCGCCCATGCCTTCCGCCTTGAGACCGGATGGATCCATCGTGGAATCGCCTAATATTTGTCTCGGACATCAAATACGGCCTAAGAAACCTTTGTCACTGCCCCGAAATGACCAAATTACATTTTTTGGCATTTTACAGCCATAAACCTGCAAATCCGCGCGAGTCCCAAATTTTTGTGTGTTATCTCCCGTGCCTTCCGCCTTTGGCCCGGATGGATCCATCCTGGAATCGCCTAATATTTGTTCCGGACATCAAGTACGGCCTAAGAAACCATTGTCGCTGCCCCGAAATGACCAAATTACAATTTTGGTATTTTACAGCCATAAACCTACAAATCCGCGCGAGTTCCAAATTTTCGTGTGCTATCGCCCATGCCTTCCGCCTTGGAACCGGATGGGATCCGTCCTGGAATCGCCTAATATTTGTCTCGAAAATCAAGTACAGCCTAAGAAACCATTGTCACTGGCCCGAAATAACTAAATTACATTTTTTGGCATTTTACAGCCATAAACCTGCAAATCCGCGCGAGTCTCAAATGTTTGTGTGCTATCGCCCATGCCTTCCTCTTTGAGCCGGGATGGATCCGTCCTGGAATCGCCTAATATTTGGTCCCGAAATCAAATACGGCCTAAGAAACCATGGTCACCGCCCCGAAAAGACCAAATTATATTTTTGGCATTTTACAGCCATAAACCTGCAAATCCACGCGAGTCCCAAATTTTTGTGTGTTATCGCCCATGCCTTCCGCCTTGGGCCCGGATGGATCCATCCTGGAATTGCCTAATATTTGTCCCAGACATCAAGTACGGCCTAAGAAACCATTGTCGCTGCCCCGAAATGACCAAATTACAATTTTGCATTTTACAGCCATAAACCTACAAATCCGCGCGAGTCCCAAATTTTTATGTGCTATCGTCCATGCCTTCCACCTTGGGACCGGATGGATCCGTCCTGGAATCGCCTAATATTTGTCCCAAAAATCAAGTACGGCCTAAGAAACCATGGTCACCGCCCCGAAATGACCAAATTACATTTTTTGGCATTTTACAGCCACAAACCTGCAAATCCGCGCGAGTCCCAAATTTTTGTGTGTTATAGCTCAAGCCTTCCGCCTTGGGCCCGGATGGATCCATCCTGGAATCGCCTAATATTTGTCCCGAACATCAAGTACGGCCTAAGAAACCATTTTCGCCGCCCCTAAATGACCAAATTACATTTGTTGGCATTTTACAGCCATAAACCAAAAAATTCGCGCGATTCCCAAATTTTTGTGTGCTATAGCCCATGCCTTCCGCCTTGGGCCCGGATGGATCCATCCTGGAATCGCCTAATATTTGTCCCAGACATCAAATACGGCTTAAGAAACCATTGTCACCGCTTCGAAATGACCAATTTACATTTTTTAGCATTTTACAGTCATAAACCTGCAAATCCGCGCAAGTCCCAAATTTTTGTGTGCTATCGCACGTGCCTTCCGACTTGGGCCCGGATGGATCCGTCCTGGAATCGCCTAATATTTGGTCCCGAAATCAAATACGGCCTATGAAACCATGGTCACCGCCACGGAAAGACCAAATTACATTTTTGGCATTTTACAGCCATAAACCTGCAAATCCGCGCGAGTCCCATATTTTTGTGTGCTATCGCCCATGCCTTCCGCCTTGGGACCGGATGGATCCGTCGTGGAATCGCCTAATATTTGTCTCGGACATCAAATACGGCCTAAGAAACCATTGTCACTGCCCCGAAATGACCAAATTACATTTTTTGGCATTTTACAGCCATAAACCTGCAAATCCGCGCGAGTCCCAAATTTTTGTGTGTTATCTCCCGTGCCTTCCGCCTTGGGCCCGGATGGATCCATCCTGGAATCGCCTAATATTTGTTCCGGACATCAAGTACGGCCTAAGAAACCATTGTCGCTGCCCCGAAATGACCAAATTACAATTTTGGTATTTTACAGCCATAAACCTACAAATCCGCGCGAGTCCCAAATTTTCGTGTGCTATCGCCCATGCCTTCCGCCTTGGAACCGGATGGGATCCGTCGTGGAATCGCCTAATATTTGTCCAGAAAATCAAGTACGGCCTAAGAAACCATTGTCACTGCCCCGAAATAACCAAATTACATTTTTTGGCATTTTACAGCCATAAACCTGCAAATCCGCGCGAGTCTCAAATGTTTGTGTGCTATCGCCCATGCCTTCCTCCTTGAGCCGGGATGGATCCGTCCTGGATTCGCCTAATATTTGGTCCCAAAATCAAATACGGCCTAAGAAATCATGGTCACCACCCCGAAAAGACCAAATTATATTTTTGGCATTTTACAGCCATAAACCTGAAAATCCACGCGAGTCCCAAATTTTTGTGTGTTATTGCCCATGCCTTCCGCCTTGGGCCCGGATGGATCCATCCTAGAATCGCCTAATATTTGTCCCGGACATCAAGTACGGCCTAAGAAACCATTGTCGCTGCCCCGAAATGACCAAATTAAAATTTTGGCATTTTACATCCATAAACCTACAAATCCGCACGAGTCCCAAATTTTTGTGTGCTATCGCCCATGCCTTCCGCCTTGGGACCGGATGGATCCGTCTTGGAATCGCCTAATATTTGTCCCAAAAATCAAGTACGGCCTAAGAAACCATTGTCGCCGCTTCGAAATGACCAAATTACATTTTTTGGCATTTTACAGCCATAAACCTGCAAATCCGCGCGAGTCCCAAATTTTTGTGTGTTATAGCCCATGCCTTCCGCCTTGGGCCCGGATGGATCCATCCTGGAATCGCCTAATATTTGTCTTGAACATCAAGTACGGCCTAAGAAACCATTTTCGCCGCCCCTAAATGACCAAATTACATTTGTTGGCATTTTACAGCCATAAACCAACAAATTTGCGCGATTCCCAAATTTTTGTGTGCTATCGCCCATGCCTTCCGCCTTGGGCCCGGATGGATCCATCCTCGAATCGCCTAATATTTGTCCCAGACATCAAATACGGCCTAAGAAACCATTGTCGCCGCTTCGAAATGACCAAATTACATTTTTTAGCATTTTACAGCCATAAACCTGCAAATCCGCGCGAGTCCCAAATTTTTGTGTGCTATCGCACGTGCCTTCCGACTTGGGCCCCGATGGATCCGTCTTGGAATCGCCTAATATTTGGTCCCAAAATCAAATACGGCCTATGAAACCATGGTCACCGCCACGAAAAGACCAAATTACATTTTTGGCATTTTACAGCCATAAACCTGCAAATCCGCGCGAGTCCCAAATTTTTGTGTGCTATCGCCCATGCCTTCCGCCTTGGGCCCGGATGGATCCGTCCTGGAATCGCCTAATATTTGTCCCAGACATCAAATACGGCCTAAGAAACCATTGTCGCCGCTTCGAAATGACCAAATTACATTTTTTAGCATTTTACAGCCATAAACCTGCAAATCCGCGCGAGTCCCAAATTTTTGTGTGCTATCGCACGTGCCTTCCGACTTGGGCCCGGATGGATCCGTCCTAGAATCGCCTAATATTTGGTCCCGAAATCAAATACGGCCTAAGAAACCATGGTCACCGCCCCGAAAAGACCAAATTATATTTTTGGCATTTTACAGCCATAAACCTGCAAATCCACGCGAGTCCCAAATTTTTGTGTGTTATTGCCCATGCCTTCCGCCTTGGGCCCGGATGGATCCATCCTGGAATCGCCTAATATTTGTCCCGGACATCAAGTACGTCCTAAGAAACCATTGTCGCTGCCCCGAAATGACCAAATTAAAATTTTGGCATTTTACATCCATAAACCTACAAATCCGCGCGAGTCCCAAATTTTTGTGTGCTATCGCCCATGCCTTCCGCCTTGGGACCGGATGGATCCGTCCTGGAATCGCCTAATATTTGTCCCAAAAATCAAGTACGGCCTAAGAAACCATTGTCGCCGCTTCGAAATGACCAAATTACATTTTTTGGCATTTTACAGCCATAAACCTGCAAATCCGCGCGAGTCCCAAATTTTTGTGTGTTATAGCCCATGCCTTCCGCCTTGGGCCCGGATGGATCCATCCTGGAATCGCCTAATATTTGTCATGAACATCAAGTACGGCCTAAGAAACCATTTTCGCCGCCCCTAAATGACCAAATTACATTTGTTGGCATTTTACAGCCATAAACCAACAAATTTGCGCGAGTCCCAAATTTTTGTGTGCTATCGCCCATGCCTTCCGCCTTGGGCCCGGATGGATCCGTCCTGGAATCGCCTAATATTTGTCCTGGACATCAAGTACGGCCTTAGAAACCATTAACATCGCCCCGAAATGACCAAATTACATTTGTTGGCATTTTATAGCCAAAAACCTGCAAATCCGCGCGAGTCCCAAATTTTTGTGTGCTAACCTTCCGCCTTGGACCCAGATGGATCCATCGTGGAATCGCCTAATATTTGTCCAGGACATCAAGTACGGCCTAAGAAACCATTGTTGCCACTTCGAAATGACCAAATTACATTTGTTGGCATTTTACAGCCATAAACATGCAAATCCACGCGAGTCCCAAATTATTGTGTGCTATCGCCCATTCCTTCCGCCTTGGGCCCGGATGGATCCGTCCTGGAATCGCCTAATATTTGTCCCAAAAATCAAGTACGGCCTAAGAAACCATTGTCGCCGCTTCGAAATGACCAAATTACATTTTTTGGCATTTTACAGCCATAAACCTGCAAATCCGCGCGAGTCCCAAATTTTTGTGTGTTATAGCCCATGCCTTCCGCCTTGGGCCCGGATGGATCCATCCTGGAATCGCCTAATATTTGTCCTGAACATCAAGTACGGCCTAAGAAACCATTTTCGCCGCCCCTAAATGACCAAATTACATTTGTTGGCATTTTACAGCCATAAACCAACAAATTCGCGCGATTCCCAAATTTTTGTGTGCTATAGCCCATGCCTTCCGCCTTGGGCCCGGATGGATCCATCCTGGAATCGCCTAATATTTGTCCCAGACATCAAATACGGCCTAAGAAACCATTGTCTCCGCTTCGAAATGACCAAATTACATTTTTTAGCATTTTACAGCCATAAACCTGCAAATCCGCGCGAGTCCCAAATTTTTGTGTGCTATCGCACGTGCCTTCCGACTTGGGCCCGGATGGATCCGTCCTAGAATCGCCTAATATTTGGTCCCGAAATCAAATACGGCCTATGAAACCATGGTCACCGCCACGGAAAGACCAAATTACATTTTTGGCATTTTACAGCCATAAACCTGCAAATCCGCGCGAGTCCCAAATTTTTGTGTGCTATCGCCCATGCCTTCCGCCTTGGGCCCGGATGGATCCGTCGTGGAATCGCCTAATATTTGTCTCGGACATCAAATACGGCCTAAGAAACCATTGTCACTGCCCCGAAATGACCAAATTACATTTTTTGGCATTTTACAGCCATAAACCTGCAAATCCGCGCGAGTCCCAAATTTTTGTGTGTTATCTCCCGTGCATTCCGCCTTGGGCCCGGATGGATCCATCCTGGAATCGCCTAATATTTGTTCCGGACATCAAGTACGGCCTAAGAAACCATTGTCGCTGCCCTGAAATGACCAAATTACAATTTTGGTATTTTACAGCCATAAACTTACAAATCCGCGCGAGTCCCAAATTTTCGTGTGCTATCGCCCATGCCTTCCGCCTTGGAACCGGATGGGATCCATCCTAGAATCGCCTAATATTTGTCTTGGACATCAAGTACGGCCTAAGAAACCATTGTCGCTGCCCCGAAATGACCAAATTACAATTTTGGCATTTTACATCCATAAACCTACAAATCCGCGCGAGTCCCAAATTTTTGTGTGCTATCGCCCATGCCTTTCGCCTTGGAACCGGATGGGATCCGTCCTGGAATCGCCTAATATTTGTCCTGGACATCAAGTACGGCCTAAGAAACCATTGTCGCTGCCCCGAAATGACCAAATTACAATTTTGGCATTTTACATCCATAAACCTACAAATCCGCGCGAGTCCCAAATTTTTGTGTGCTATCGCCCATGCCTTCCGCCTTGGGACCGGATGGATCCGTCCTGGAATCGCCTAATATTTGTCCCAAAAATCAAGTACGGCCTAAGAAACCATTGTCGCCGCTTTGAAATGACCAAATTACATTTGTTGGCATTTTACAGCCATAAACATGCAAATCCGCGCGAGTCCCAAATTTTTGTGTGTTATAGCCCATGCCTTCTGGCTTGGGCCCGGATGGATCCATCCTGGAATCGCCTAATATTTGTCCTGAACATCAAGTACGGCATAAGAAACCATTTTCGCCGCCCCTAAATGACCAAATTACATTTGTTGGCATTTTACAGCCATAAACCAACAAATTCGCGCGATTCCCAAATTTTTGTGTGCTATAGCCCATGCCTTCCGCCTTGGGCCCGGATGGATCCGTCCTGGAATCGCCTAATATTTGTCCTGGACATCAAGTACGGCCTAAGAAACCATTGTCGCTGCCCCGAAATGACCAAATTACAATTTTGGCATTTTACATCCATAAACCTACAAATCTGCGCGAGTCCCAAATTTTTGTGTGCTATCGCCCATGCCTTCCGCCTTGGGACCGGATGGATCCGTCCTGGAATCGCCTAATATTTGTCCCAAAAATCAAGTACGGCCTAAGAAACCATTGTCGCCGCTTCGAAATGACCAAATTACATTTTTTGGCATTTTACAGCCATAAACCTGCAAATCCGCGCGAGTCCTAAATTTTTGTGTGTTATAGCCCATGCCTTCCGCCTTTGGCCCGGATGGATCCATCCTGGAATCGCCTAATATTTGTCCTGAACATCAAGTACGGCCTAAGAAACCATTTTCGCCGCCCCTAAATGACCAAATTACATTTGTTGGCATTTTACAGCCATAAACCAACAAATTCGCGCGATTCCCAAATTTTTGTGTGCTATAGCCCATGCCTTCCGCCTTGGGCCCGGATGGATCCATCCTGGAATCGCCTAATATTTGTCCTGGACATCAAGTACGGCCTAAGAAACCATTGTCGCTGCCCCGAAATGACCAAATTAAAATTTTGGCATTTTACATCCATAAACCTACAAATCCGCGCGAGTCCCAAATTTTTGTGTGCTATCGCCCATGCCTTCCGCCTTGGGACCGGATGGATCCGTCCTGGAATCGCCTAATATTTGTCCCAAAAATCAAGTACGGCCTAAGAAACCATTGTCGCCGCTTCGAAATGACCAAATTACATTTTTTGGCATTTTACAGCCATAAACCTGCAAATCCGCGCGAGTCCCAAATTTTTGTGTGTTATAGCCCATGCCTTCCGCCTTGGGCCCGGATGGATCCATCCTGGAATCGCCTAATATTTGTCCTGAACATCAAGTACGGCCTAAGAAACCATTTTCGCCGCCCCTAAATGACCAAATTACATTTGTTGGCATTTTACAGCCATAAACCAACAAATTCGCGCGATTCCCAAATTTTTGTGTGCTATAGCCCATGCCTTCCGCCTTGGGCCCGGATGGATCCATCCTGGAATCGCCTAATATTTGTCCCAGACATCAAATACGGCCTAAGAAACCATTGTCGCCGCTTCGAAATGACCAAATTATATTTTTTAGCATTTTACAGCCATAAACCTGCAAATCCGCGCGAGTCCCAAATTTTTGTGTGCTATCGCACGTGCCTTCCGACTTGGGCCCGGATGGATCCGTCCTAGAATCGCCTAATATTTGGTCCCGAAATCAAATACGGCCTATGAAACCATGGTCACCGCCACGAAAAGACCAAATTACATTTTTGGCATTTTACAGCCATAAACCTGCAAATCCGCGCGAGTCCCAAATTTTTGTGTGCTATCGCCCATGCCTTCCGCCTTGGGACCGGATGGATCCGTCCTGGATCGCCTAATATTTGTCCCAAAAATCAAGTACGGCCTAAGAAACCATTGTCGCCGCTTCGAAATGACCAAATTACATTTGTTGGCATTTTACAGCCATAAACATGCAAATCCGCGCGAGTCCCAAATTTTTGTGTGTTATAGCCCATGCCTTCCGCCTTGGGCCCGGATGGATCCATCCTGGAATCGCCTAATATTTGTCCTGAACATCAAGTACGGCATAAGAAACCATTTTCGCCGCCCCTAAATGACCAAATTACATTTGTTGGCATTTTACAGCCATAAACCAACAAATTCGCGCGATTCCCAAATTTTTGTGTGCTATAGCCCATGCCTTCCGCCTTGGGCCCGGATGGATCCATCCTGGAATCGCCTAATATTTGTCCTGGACATCAAGTACGGCCTAAGAAACCATTGTCGCTGCCCCGAAATGACCAAATTACAATTTTGGCATTTTACATCCATAAACCTACAAATCCGCGCGAGTGCCAAATTTTTGTGTGCTATCGCCCATGCCTTCCGCCTTGGGACCGGATGGATCCGTCCTGGAATCGCCTAATATTTGTCCCAAAAATCAAGTACAGCCTAAGAAACCATTTTCGCCGCTTCGAAATGACCAAATTACATTTTTTGGCATTTTACAGCCATAAACCTGCAAATCCGCGCGAGTCCCAAATTTTTGTGTGTTATAGCCCATGCCTTCCGCCTTGGGCCCGGATGGATCCATCCTGGAATCGCCTAATATTTGTCCTGAACATCAAGTACGGCATAAGAAACCATTTTCGCCGCCCCTAAATGACCAAATTACATTTGTTGGCATTTTACAGCCATAAACCAACAAATTCGCGCGATTCCCAAATTTTTGTGTGCTATAGCCCATGCCTTCCGCCTTGGGCCCGGATGGATCCGTCCTGGAATCGCCTAATATTTGTCCTGGACATCAAGTACGGCCTAAGAAACCATTGTCGCTGCCCCGAAATGACCAAATTACAATTTTGGCATTTTACATCCATAAACCTACAAATCTGCGCGAGTCCCAAATTTTTGTGTGCTATCGCCCATGCCTTCCGCCTTGGGACCGGATGGATCCGTCCTGGAATCGCCTAATATTTGTCCCAAAAATCAAGTACGGCCTAAGAAACCATTGTCGCCGCTTCGAAATGACCAAATTACATTTTTTGGCATTTTACAGCCATAAACCTGCAAATCCGCGCGAGTCCTAAATTTTTGTGTGTTATAGCCCATGCCTTCCGCCTTTGGCCCGGATGGATCCATCCTGGAATCGCCTAATATTTGTCCTGAACATCAAGTACGGCCTAAGAAACCATTTTCGCCGCCCCTAAATGACCAAATTACATTTGTTGGCATTTTACAGCCATAAACCAACAAATTCGCGCGATTCCCAAATTTTTGTGTGCTATAGCCCATGCCTTCCGCCTTGGGCCCGGATGGATCCATCCTGGAATCGCCTAATATTTGTCCTGGACATCAAGTACGGCCTAAGAAACCATTGTCGCTGCCCCGAAATGACCAAATTAAAATTTTGGCATTTTACATCCATAAACCTACAAATCCGCGCGAGTCCCAAATTTTTGTGTGCTATCGCCCATGCCTTCCGCCTTGGGACCGGATGGATCCGTCCTGGAATCGCCTAATATTTGTCCCAAAAATCAAGTACGGCCTAAGAAACCATTGTCGCCGCTTCGAAATGACCAAATTACATTTTTTGGCATTTTACAGCCATAAACCTGCAAATCCGCGCGAGTCCCAAATTTTTGTGTGTTATAGCCCATGCCTTCCGCCTTGGGCCCGGATGGATCCATCCTGGAATCGCCTAATATTTGTCCTGAACATCAAGTACGGCCTAAGAAACCATTTTCGCCGCCCCTAAATGACCAAATTACATTTGTTGGCATTTTACAGCCATAAACCAACAAATTCGCGCGATTCCCAAATTTTTGTGTGCTATAGCCCATGCCTTCCGCCTTGGGCCCGGATGGATCCATCCTGGAATCGCCTAATATTTGTCCCAGACATCAAGTACGGCCTAAGAAACCATTGTCGCTGCCCCGAAATGACCAAATTACAATTTTGGTATTTTACAGCCATAAACCTACAAATCCGCGCGAGTCCCAAATTTTTGTGTGCTATCGCCCATGCCTTCCGCCTTGGGACCGGATGGATCCGTTCTGGAATCGCCTAATATTTGTCCCAAAAATCAAGTACGGCCTAAGAAACCATTGTCGCCGGTTCGAAATGACCAAATTACATTTTTTGGCATTTTACAGCCATAAACCTGCAAATCCGCGCGAGTCCCAAATTTTTGTGTGTTATAGCCCATGCCTTCCGCCTTGGGCCCGGATGGATCCATCCTGGAATCGCCTAATATTTGTCCTGAACATCAAGTACGGCCTAAGAAACCATGGTCACCGCCCCGAAAAGACCAAATTATATTTTTGGCATTTTACAGCCATAAACCTGCAAATCCGCGCGAGTCTCAAATGTTTGTGTGCTATCGCCCATGCCTTCCTCTTTGAGCCGGGATGGATCCGTCCTGGAATCGCCTAATATTTGGTCCCAAAATCAAATACGGCCTAAGAAACCATGGTCACCGCCCCGAAAAGACCAAATTATATTTTTGGCATTTTACAGCCATAAACCTGCAAATCCACGCGAGTCCCAAATTTTTGTGTGCTATCGCCCATGCCTTCCGCCTTGGAACCGGATGGGATCCGTCCTGGAATCGCCTAATATTTGTCCTGGACATCAAGTACGGCCTAAGAAACCATTGTCGCTGCCCCGAAATGACCAAATTATATTTTTTAGCATTTTACATCCATAAACCTACAAATCCGCGCGAGTCCCAAATTTTTGTGTGCTATCGCACGTGCCTTCCGCCTTGGGACCGGATGGATCCATCCTGGAATCGCCTAATATTTGGTCCCGAAATTAAATACGGCCAATGAAACCATTGTCGCCGCTTCGAAATGACCAAATTACATTTGTTGGCATTTTACAGCCATAAACATGCAAATCCGCGCGAGTCCCAAATTTTTGTGTGTTATAGCCCATGCCTTCTGCCTTGGGCCCGGATGGATCCATCCTGGAATCGCCTAATATTTGTCCTGAACATCAAGTACGGCATAAGAAACCATTTTCGCCGCCCCTAAATGACCAAATTACATTTGTTGGCATTTTACAGCCATAAACCAACAAATTCGCGCGATTCCCAAATTTTTGTGTGCTATAGCCCATGCCTTCCGCCTTGGGCCCGGATGGATCCATCCTGGAATCGCCTAATATTTGTCCTGGACATCAAGTACGGCCTAAGAAACCATTGTCGCTGCCCCGAAATGACCAAATTACAATTTTGGCATTTTACATCCATAAACCTACAAATCCGCGCGAGTCCCAAATTTTTGTGTGCTATCGCCCATGCCTTCCGCCTTGGGACCGGATGGATCCGTCCTGGAATCGCCTAATATTTGTCCCAAAAATCAAGTACGGCCTAAGAAACCATTGTCGCCGCTTCGAAATGACCAAATTACATTTTTTGGCATTTTACAGCCATAAACCTGCAAATCCGCGCGAGTCCCAAATTTTTGTGTGTTATAGCCCATGCCTTCCGCCTTGGGCCCGGATGGATCCATCCTGGAATCGCCTAATATTTGTCCTGAACATCAAGTACGGCCTAAGAAACCATTTTCGCCGCCCCTAAATGACCAAATTACATTTGTTGGCATTTTACAGCCATAAACCAACAATTTCGCGCGATTCCCAAATTTTTGTGTGCTATAGCCCATGCCTTCCGCCTTGGGCCCGGATGGATCCATCCTGGAATCGCCTAATATTTGTCCCAGACATCAAATACGGCCTAAGAAACCATTGTCGCCGCTTCGAAATGACCAAATTACATTTTTTAGCATTTTACAGCCATAAACCTGCAAATCCGCGCGAGTCCCAAATTTTTGTGTGCTATCGCACGTGCCTTCCGACTTGGGCCCGGATGGATCCGTCCTAGAATCGCCTAATATTTGGTCCCGAAATCAAATACGGCCTATGAAACCATGGTCACCGCCACGAAAAGACCAAATTACATTTTTGGCATTTTACAGCCATAAACCTGCAAATCCGCGCGAGTCCCAAATTTTTGTGTGCTATCGCCCATGCCTTCCGCCTTGGGACCGGATGGATCCGTCCTGGATCGCCTAATATTTGTCCCAAAAATCAAGTACGGCCTAAGAAACCATTGTCGCCGCTTCGAAATGACCAAATTACATTTGTTGGCATTTTACAGCCATAAACATGCAAATCCGCGCGAGTCCCAAATTTTTGTGTGTTATAGCCCATGCCTTCCGCCTTGGGCCCGGATGGATCCATCCTGGAATCGCCTAATATTTGTCCTGAACATCAAGTACGGCATAAGAAACCATTTTCGCCGCCCCTAAATGACCAAATTACATTTGTTGGCATTTTACAGCCATAAACCAACAAATTCGCGCGATTCCCAAATTTTTGTGTGCTATAGCCCATGCCTTCCGCCTTGGGCCCGGATGGATCCATCCTGGAATCGCCTAATATTTGTCCTGGACATCAAGTACGGCCTAAGAAACCATTGTCGCTGCCCCGAAATGACCAAATTACAATTTTGGCATTTTACATCCATAAACCTACAAATCCGCGCGAGTGCCAAATTTTTGTGTGCTATCGCCCATGCCTTCCGCCTTGGGACCGGATGGATCCGTCCTGGAATCGCCTAATATTTGTCCCAAAAATCAAGTACAGCCTAAGAAACCATTTTCGCCGCTTCGAAATGACCAAATTACATTTTTTGGCATTTTACAGCCATAAACCTGCAAATCCGCGCGAGTCCCAAATTTTTGTGTGTTATAGCCCATGCCTTCCGCCTTGGGCCCGGATGGATCCATCCTGGAATCGCCTAATATTTGTCCTGAACATCAAGTACGGCATAAGAAACCATTTTCGCCGCCCCTAAATGACCAAATTACATTTGTTGGCATTTTACAGCCATAAACCAACAAATTCGCGCGATTCCCAAATTTTTGTGTGCTATAGCCCATGCCTTCCGCCTTGGGCCCGGATGGATCCGTCCTGGAATCGCCTAATATTTGTCCTGGACATCAAGTACGGCCTAAGAAACCATTGTCGCTGCCCCGAAATGACCAAATTACAATTTTGGCATTTTACATCCATAAACCTACAAATCTGCGCGAGTCCCAAATTTTTGTGTGCTATCGCCCATGCCTTCCGCCTTGGGACCGGATGGATCCGTCCTGGAATCGCCTAATATTTGTCCCAAAAATCAAGTACGGCCTAAGAAACCATTGTCGCCGCTTCGAAATGACCAAATTACATTTTTTGGCATTTTACAGCCATAAACCTGCAAATCCGCGCGAGTCCTAAATTTTTGTGTGTTATAGCCCATGCCTTCCGCCTTTGGCCCGGATGGATCCATCCTGGAATCGCCTAATATTTGTCCTGAACATCAAGTACGGCCTAAGAAACCATTTTCGCCGCCCCTAAATGACCAAATTACATTTGTTGGCATTTTACAGCCATAAACCAACAAATTCGCGCGATTCCCAAATTTTTGTGTGCTATAGCCCATGCCTTCCGCCTTGGGCCCGGATGGATCCATCCTGGAATCGCCTAATATTTGTCCTGGACATCAAGTACGGCCTAAGAAACCATTGTCGCTGCCCCGAAATGACCAAATTAAAATTTTGGCATTTTACATCCATAAACCTACAAATCCGCGCGAGTCCCAAATTTTTGTGTGCTATCGCCCATGCCTTCCGCCTTGGGACCGGATGGATCCGTCCTGGAATCGCCTAATATTTGTCCCAAAAATCAAGTACGGCCTAAGAAACCATTGTCGCCGCTTCGAAATGACCAAATTACATTTTTTGGCATTTTACAGCCATAAACCTGCAAATCCGCGCGAGTCCCAAATTTTTGTGTGTTATAGCCCATGCCTTCCGCCTTGGGCCCGGATGGATCCATCCTGGAATCGCCTAATATTTGTCCTGAACATCAAGTACGGCCTAAGAAACCATTTTCGCCGCCCCTAAATGACCAAATTACATTTGTTGGCATTTTACAGCCATAAACCAACAAATTCGCGCGATTCCCAAATTTTTGTGTGCTATAGCCCATGCCTTCCGCCTTGGGCCCGGATGGATCCATCCTGGAATCGCCTAATATTTGTCCCAGACATCAAGTACGGCCTAAGAAACCATTGTCGCTGCCCCGAAATGACCAAATTACAATTTTGGTATTTTACAGCCATAAACCTACAAATCCGCGCGAGTCCCAAATTTTTGTGTGCTATCGCCCATGCCTTCCGCCTTGGGACCGGATGGATCCGTTCTGGAATCGCCTAATATTTGTCCCAAAAATCAAGTACGGCCTAAGAAACCATTGTCGCCGGTTCGAAATGACCAAATTACATTTTTTGGCATTTTACAGCCATAAACCTGCAAATCCGCGCGAGTCCCAAATTTTTGTGTGTTATAGCCCATGCCTTCCGCCTTGGGCCCGGATGGATCCATCCTGGAATCGCCTAATATTTGTCCTGAACATCAAGTACGGCCTAAGAAACCATGGTCACCGCCCCGAAAAGACCAAATTATATTTTTGGCATTTTACAGCCATAAACCTGCAAATCCGCGCGAGTCTCAAATGTTTGTGTGCTATCGCCCATGCCTTCCTCTTTGAGCCGGGATGGATCCGTCCTGGAATCGCCTAATATTTGGTCCCAAAATCAAATACGGCTAAGAAACCATGGTCACCGCCCCGAAAAGACCAAATTATATTTTTGGCATTTTACAGCCATAAACCTGCAAATCCACGCGAGTCCCAAATTTTTGTGTGCTATCGCCCATGCCTTCCGCCTTGGAACCGGATGGGATCCGTCCTGGAATCGCCTAATATTTGTCCTGGACATCAAGTACGGCCTAAGAAACCATTGTCGCTGCCCCGAAATGACCAAATTATATTTTTTAGCATTTTACATCCATAAACCTACAAATCCGCGCGAGTCCCAAATTTTTGTGTGCTATCGCACGTGCCTTCCGCCTTGGGACCGGATGGATCCATCCTGGAATCGCCTAATATTTGGTCCCGAAATTAAATACGGCCAATGAAACCATTGTCGCCGCTTCGAAATGACCAAATTACATTTGTTGGCATTTTACAGCCATAAACATGCAAATCCGCGCGAGTCCCAAATTTTTGTGTGTTATAGCCCATGCCTTCTGCCTTGGGCCCGGATGGATCCATCCTGGAATCGCCTAATATTTGTCCTGAACATCAAGTACGGCATAAGAAACCATTTTCGCCGCCCCTAAATGACCAAATTACATTTGTTGGCATTTTACAGCCATAAACCAACAAATTCGCGCGATTCCCAAATTTTTGTGTGCTATAGCCCATGCCTTCCGCCTTGGGCCCGGATGGATCCATCCTGGAATCGCCTAATATTTGTCCTGGACATCAAGTACGGCCTAAGAAACCATTGTCGCTGCCCCGAAATGACCAAATTACAATTTTGGCATTTTACATCCATAAACCTACAAATCCGCGCGAGTCCCAAATTTTTGTGTGCTATCGCCCATGCCTTCCGCCTTGGGACCGGATGGATCCGTCCTGGAATCGCCTAATATTTGTCCCAAAAATCAAGTACGGCCTAAGAAACCATTGTCGCCGCTTCGAAATGACCAAATTACATTTTTTGGCATTTTACAGCCATAAACCTGCAAATCCGCGCGAGTCCCAAATTTTTGTGTGTTATAGCCCATGCCTTCCGCCTTGGGCCCGGATGGATCCATCCTGGAATCGCCTAATATTTGTCCTGAACATCAAGTACGGCCTAAGAAACCATTTTCGCCGCCCCTAAATGACCAAATTACATTTGTTGGCATTTTACAGCCATAAACCAACAAATTCGCGCGATTCCCAAATTTTTGTGTGCTATAGCCCATGCCTTCCGCCTTGGGCCCGGATGGATCCATCCTGGAATCGCCTAATATTTGTCCCAGACATCAAGTACGGCCTAAGAAACCATTGTCGCTGCCCCGAAATGACCAAATTACAATTTTGGTATTTTACAGCCATAAACCTACAAATCCGCGCGAGTCCCAAATTTTTGTGTGCTATCGCCCATGCCTTCCGCCTTGGGACCGGATGGATCCGTTCTGGAATCGCCTAATATTTGTCCCAAAAATCAAGTACGGCCTAAGAAACCATTGTCGCCGGTTCGAAATGACCAAATTACATTTTTTGGCATTTTACAGCCATAAACCTGCAAATCCGCGCGAGTCCCAAATTTTTGTGTGTTATAGCCCATGCCTTCCGCCTTGGGCCCGGATGGATCCATCCTGGAATCGCCTAATATTTGTCCCTGAACATCAAGTACGGCCTAAGAAACCATGGTCACCGCCCCGAAAAGACCAAATTATATTTTTGGCATTTTACAGCCATAAACCTGCAAATCCGCGCGAGTCTCAAATGTTTGTGTGCTATCGCCCATGCCTTCCTCTTTGAGCCGGGATGGATCCGTCCTGGAATCGCCTAATATTTGGTCCCAAAATCAAATACGGCCTAAGAAACCATGGTCACCGCCCCGAAAAGACCAAATTATATTTTTGGCATTTTACAGCCATAAACCTGCAAATCCACGCGAGTCCCAAATTTTTGTGTGCTATCGCCCATGCCTTCCGCCTTGGAACCGGATGGGATCCGTCCTGGAATCGCCTAATATTTGTCCTGGACATCAAGTACGGCCTAAGAAACCATTGTCGCTGCCCCGAAATGACCAAATTATATTTTTTAGCATTTTACATCCATAAACCTACAAATCCGCGCGAGTCCCAAATTTTTGTGTGCTATCGCACGTGCCTTCCGCCTTGGGACCGGATGGATCCATCCTGGAATCGCCTAATATTTGGTCCCGAAATTAAATACGGCCAATGAAACCATTGTCGCCGCTTCGAAATGACCAAATTACATTTGTTGGCATTTTACAGCCATAAACATGCAAATCCGCGCGAGTCCCAAATTTTTGTGTGTTATAGCCCATGCCTTCTGCCTTGGGCCCGGATGGATCCATCCTGGAATCGCCTAATATTTGTCCTGAACATCAAGTACGGCATAAGAAACCATTTTCGCCGCCCCTAAATGACCAAATTACATTTGTTGGCATTTTACAGCCATAAACCAACAAATTCGCGCGATTCCCAAATTTTTGTGTGCTATAGCCCATGCCTTCCGCCTTGGGCCCGGATGGATCCATCCTGGAATCGCCTAATATTTGTCCTGGACATCAAGTACGGCCTAAGAAACCATTGTCGCTGCCCCGAAATGACCAAATTACAATTTTGGCATTTTACATCCATAAACCTACAAATCCGCGCGAGTCCCAAATTTTTGTGTGCTATCGCCCATGCCTTCCGCCTTGGGACCGGATGGATCCGTCCTGGAATCGCCTAATATTTGTCCCAAAAATCAAGTACGGCCTAAGAAACCATTGTCGCCGCTTCGAAATGACCAAATTACATTTTTTGGCATTTTACAGCCATAAACCTGCAAATCCGCGCGAGTCCCAAATTTTTGTGTGTTATAGCCCATGCCTTCCGCCTTGGGCCCGGATGGATCCATCCTGGAATCGCCTAATATTTGTCCTGAACATCAAGTACGGCCTAAGAAACCATTTTCGCCGCCCCTAAATGACCAAATTACATTTGTTGGCATTTTACAGCCATAAACCAACAATTTCGCGCGATTCCCAAATTTTTGTGTGCTATAGCCCATGCCTTCCGCCTTGGGCCCGGATGGATCCATCCTGGAATCGCCTAATATTTGTCCCAGACATCAAATACGGCCTAAGAAACCATTGTCGCCGCTTCGAAATGACCAAATTACATTTTTTAGCATTTTACAGCCATAAACCTGCAAATCCGCGCGAGTCCCAAATTTTTGTGTGCTATCGCACGTGCCTTCCGACTTGGGCCCGGATGGATCCGTCCTAGAATCGCCTAATATTTGGTCCCGAAATCAAATACGGCCTATGAAACCATGGTCACCGCCACGAAAAGACCAAATTACATTTTTGGCATTTTACAGCCATAAACCTGCAAATCCGCGCGAGTCCCAAATTTTTGTGTGCTATCGCCCATGCCTTCCGCCTTGGGACCGGATGGATCCGTCCTGGATCGCCTAATATTTGTCCCAAAAATCAAGTACGGCCTAAGAAACCATTGTCGCCGCTTCGAAATGACCAAATTACATTTGTTGGCATTTTACAGCCATAAACATGCAAATCCGCGCGAGTCCCAAATTTTTGTGTGTTATAGCCCATGCCTTCCGCCTTGGGCCCGGATGGATCCATCCTGGAATCGCCTAATATTTGTCCTGAACATCAAGTACGGCATAAGAAACCATTTTCGCCGCCCCTAAATGACCAAATTACATTTGTTGGCATTTTACAGCCATAAACCAACAAATTCGCGCGATTCCCAAATTTTTGTGTGCTATAGCCCATGCCTTCCGCCTTGGGCCCGGATGGATCCGTCCTGGAATCGCCTAATATTTGTCCTGGACATCAAGTACGGCCTAAGATACCATTGTCGCTGCCCCGAAATGACCAAATTACAATTTTGGCATTTTACATCCATAAACCTACAAATCCGCGCGAGTCCCAAATTTTTGTGTGCTATCGCCCATGCCTTCCGCCTTGGGACCGGATGGATCCGTCCTGGAATCGCCTAATATTTGTCCCAAAAATCAAGTACGGCCTAAGAAACCATTGTCGCCGCTTCGAAATGACCAAATTACATTTTTTGGCATTTTACAGCCATAAACCTGCAAATCCGCGCGAGTCCTAAATTTTTGTGTGTTATAGCCCATGCCTTCCGCCTTTGGCCCGGATGGATCCATCCTGGAATCGCCTAATATTTGTCCTGAACATCAAGTACGGCCTAAGAAACCATTTTCGCCGCCCCGAAAAGACCAAATTATATTTTTGGCATTTTACAGCCATAAACCTGCAAATCCGCGCGAGTCTCAAATGTTTGTGTGCTATCGCCCATGCCTTCCTCTTTGAGCCGGGATGGATCCGTCCTGGAATCGCCTAATATTTGGTCCCAAAATCAAATACGGCCTAAGAAACCATGGTCACCGCCCCGAAAAGACCAAATTATATTTTTGGCATTTTACAGCCATAAACCTGCAAATCCACGCGAGTCCCAAATTTTTGTGTGCTATCGCCCATGCCTTCCGCCTTGGAACCGGATGGGATCCGTCCTGGAATCGCCTAATATTTGTCCTGGACATCAAGTACGGCCTAAGAAACCATTGTCGCTGCCCCGAAATGACCAAATTATATTTTTTAGCATTTTACATCCATAAACCTACAAATCCGCGCGAGTCCCAAATTTTTGTGTGCTATCGCACGTGCCTTCCGCCTTGGGACCGGATGGATCCATCCTGGAATCGCCTAATATTTGGTCCCGAAATTAAATACGGCCAATGAAACCATTGTCGCCGCTTCGAAATGACCAAATTACATTTGTTGGCATTTTACAGCCATAAACATGCAAATCCGCGCGAGTCCCAAATTTTTGTGTGTTATAGCCCATGCCTTCTGCCTTGGGCCCGGATGGATCCATCCTGGAATCGCCTAATATTTGTCCTGAACATCAAGTACGGCATAAGAAACCATTTTCGCCGCCCCTAAATGACCAAATTACATTTGTTGGCATTTTACAGCCATAAACCAACAAATTCGCGCGATTCCCAAATTTTTGTGTGCTATAGCCCATGCCTTCCGCCTTGGGCCCGGATGGATCCATCCTGGAATCGCCTAATATTTGTCCTGGACATCAAGTACGGCCTAAGAAACCATTGTCGCTGCCCCGAAATGACCAAATTACAATTTTGGCATTTTACATCCATAAACCTACAAATCCGCGCGAGTCCCAAATTTTTGTGTGCTATCGCCCATGCCTTCCGCCTTGGGACCGGATGGATCCGTCCTGGAATCGCCTAATATTTGTCCCAAAAATCAAGTACGGCCTAAGAAACCATTGTCGCCGCTTCGAAATGACCAAATTACATTTTTTGGCATTTTACAGCCATAAACCTGCAAATCCGCGCGAGTCCCAAATTTTTGTGTGTTATAGCCCATGCCTTCCGCCTTGGGCCCGGATGGATCCATCCTGGAATCGCCTAATATTTGTCCTGAACATCAAGTACGGCCTAAGAAACCATTTTCGCCGCCCCTAAATGACCAAATTACATTTGTTGGCATTTTACAGCCATAAACCAACAATTTCGCGCGATTCCCAAATTTTTGTGTGCTATAGCCCATGCCTTCCGCCTTGGGCCCGGATGGATCCATCCTGGAATCGCCTAATATTTGTCCCAGACATCAAATACGGCCTAAGAAACCATTGTCGCCGCTTCGAAATGACCAAATTACATTTTTTAGCATTTTACAGCCATAAACCTGCAAATCCGCGCGAGTCCCAAATTTTTGTGTGCTATCGCACGTGCCTTCCGACTTGGGCCCGGATGGATCCGTCCTAGAATCGCCTAATATTTGGTCCCGAAATCAAATACGGCCTATGAAACCATGGTCACCGCCACGAAAAGACCAAATTACATTTTTGGCATTTTACAGCCATAAACCTGCAAATCCGCGCGAGTCCCAAATTTTTGTGTGCTATCGCCCATGCCTTCCGCCTTGGGACCGGATGGATCCGTCCTGGATCGCCTAATATTTGTCCCAAAAATCAAGTACGGCCTAAGAAACCATTGTCGCCGCTTCGAAATGACCAAATTACATTTGTTGGCATTTTACAGCCATAAACATGCAAATCCGCGCGAGTCCCAAATTTTTGTGTGTTATAGCCCATGCCTTCCGCCTTGGGCCCGGATGGATCCATCCTGGAATCGCCTAATATTTGTCCTGAACATCAAGTACGGCATAAGAAACCATTTTCGCCGCCCCTAAATGACCAAATTACATTTGTTGGCATTTTACAGCCATAAACCAACAAATTCGCGCGATTCCCAAATTTTTGTGTGCTATAGCCCATGCCTTCCGCCTTGGGCCCGGATGGATCCGTCCTGGAATCGCCTAATATTTGTCCTGGACATCAAGTACGGCCTAAGAAACCATTGTCGCTGCCCCGAAATGACCAAATTACAATTTTGGCATTTTACATCCATAAACCTACAAATCCGCGCGAGTCCCAAATTTTTGTGTGCTATCGCCCATGCCTTCCGCCTTGGGACCGGATGGATCCGTCCTGGAATCGCCTAATATTTGTCCCAAAAATCAAGTACGGCCTAAGAAACCATTGTCGCCGCTTCGAAATGACCAAATTACATTTTTTGGCATTTTACAGCCATAAACCTGCAAATCCGCGCGAGTCCTAAATTTTTGTGTGTTATAGCCCATGCCTTCCGCCTTTGGCCCGGATGGATCCATCCTGGAATCGCCTAATATTTGTCCTGAACATCAAGTACGGCCTAAGAAACCATTTTCGCCGCCCCTAAATGACCAAATTACATTTGTTGGCATTTTACAGCCATAAACCAACAAATTCGCGCGATTCCCAAATTTTTGTGTGCTATAGCCCATGCCTTCCGCCTTGGGCCCGGATGGATCCATCCTGGAATCGCCTAATATTTGTCCTGGACATCAAGTACGGCCTAAGAAACCATTGTCGCTGCCCCGAAATGACCAAATTAAAATTTTGGCATTTTACATCCATAAACCTACAAATCCGCGCGAGTCCCAAATTTTTGTGTGCTATCGCCCATGCCTTCCGCCTTGGGACCGGATGGATCCGTCCTGGAATCGCCTAATATTTGTCCCAAAAATCAAGTACGGCCTAAGAAACCATTGTCGCCGCTTCGAAATGACCAAATTACATTTTTTGGCATTTTACAGCCATAAACCTGCAAATCCGCGCGAGTCCCAAATTTTTGTGTGTTATAGCCCATGCCTTCCGCCTTGGGCCCGGATGGATCCATCCTGGAATCGCCTAATATTTGTCCTGAACATCAAGTACGGCCTAAGAAACCATTTTCGCCGCCCCTAAATGACCAAATTACATTTGTTGGCATTTTACAGCCATAAACCAACAAATTCGCGCGATTCCCAAATTTTTGTGTGCTATAGCCCATGCCTTCCGCCTTGGGCCCGGATGGATCCATCCTGGAATCGCCTAATATTTGTCCCAGACATCAAGTACGGCCTAAGAAACCATTGTCGCTGCCCCGAAATGACCAAATTACAATTTTGGTATTTTACAGCCATAAACCTACAAATCCGCGCGAGTCCCAAATTTTTGTGTGCTATCGCCCATGCCTTCCGCCTTGGGACCGGATGGATCCGTTCTGGAATCGCCTAATATTTGTCCCAAAAATCAAGTACGGCCTAAGAAACCATTGTCGCCGGTTCGAAATGACCAAATTACATTTTTTGGCATTTTACAGCCATAAACCTGCAAATCCGCGCGAGTCCCAAATTTTTGTGTGTTATAGCCCATGCCTTCCGCCTTGGGCCCGGATGGATCCATCCTGGAATCGCCTAATATTTGTCCTGAACATCAAGTACGGCCTAAGAAACCATGGTCACCGCCCCGAAAAGACCAAATTATATTTTTGGCATTTTACAGCCATAAACCTGCAAATCCGCGCGAGTCTCAAATGTTTGTGTGCTATCGCCCATGCCTTCCTCTTTGAGCCGGGATGGATCCGTCCTGGAATCGCCTAATATTTGGTCCCAAAATCAAATACGGCCTAAGAAACCATGGTCACCGCCCCGAAAAGACCAAATTATATTTTTGGCATTTTACAGCCATAAACCTGCAAATCCACGCGAGTCCCAAATTTTTGTGTGTTATCGCCCATGCCTTCCGCCTTGGGCCCGGATGGATCCATCCTGGAATCGCCTAATATTTGTCCCGGACATCAAGTACGGCCTAAGAAACCATTGTCGCTGCCCTGAAATGACCAAATTATATTTTTTAGCATTTTACAGCCATAAACCTGCAAATCCGCGCGAGTCCCAAATTTTTGTGTGCTATCGCACGTGCCTTCCGACTTGGGCCCGGATGGATCCATCCTGGAATCGCCTAATATTTGGTCCCGAAATTAAATACGGCCAATGAAACCATGGTCACCGCCACGAAAAGACCAAATTACATTTTTGGCATTTTACAACCATAAACCTGCAAATCCGCGTGAGTCCCAAATTTTTGTGTGTTATCGCCCATGCCTTCCGCCTTGGGCCCGGATGGATTCATCGTGGAATCGCCTAATATTTGTCAAGGACATCAAGTACGACCTAAGAAACCATTGTCGCCGCTTCGAAATGACCAAATTACATTTTTTGGCATTTTACAGCCATAAACCTGCAAATCCGCGCGAGTCCCAAATTTTTGTGTGTTATAGCCCATGCCTTCCGCCTTGGGCCCGGATAGATCCATCCTGGAATCGCCTAATATTTGTCCTGAACATCAAGTACGGCCTAAGAAACCATTTTCGCCGCCCCTAAATGAACAAATTACATTTGTTGGCATTTTACAGCCATAAACCAACAAATTCGCGCGATTCCCAAATTTTTGTGTGCTATAGCCCATGCCTTCCGCCTTGGGCCCGGATGGATCCATCTTGGAATCGCCTAATATTTGTCCCAGACATCAAATACGGCCTAAGAAACCTTTGTCACTGTCCCGAAATGACCAAATTACATTTTTTGGCATTTTACAGCCATAAACCTGCAAATCCGCGCGAGTCCCAAATTTTTGTGTGCTATAGCCCATGCCTTCCGCCTTGGGCCCGGATGGATCCATCCTGGAATCGCCTAATATTTGTCCCAGACATCAAATACGGCCTAAGAAACCATTGTCGCCGCTTCGAAATGACCAAATTACATTTTTTAGCATTTTACAGCCATAAACCTGCAAATCCGCGCGATTCCCAAATTTTTGTGTGCTATAGCCCATGCCTTCCGCCTTGGGCCCGGATGGATCCATCCTGGAATCGCCTAATATTTGTCCCAGACATCAAATACGGCCTAAGAAACCATTGTCGCCGCTTCGAAATGACCAAATTATATTTTTTAGCATTTTACAGCCATAAACCTGCAAATCCGCGCGAGTCCCAAATTTTTGTGTGCTATCGCCCCTGCCTTCCGCCTTGGGACCGGATGGATCCGTCCTGGAATCGCCTAATATTTGTCCCAAAAATCAAGTACGGCCTAAGAAACCATTGTCACCGCTTCGAAATGACCAAATTACATTTTTTGGCATTTTACAGCCATAAACCTGCAAATCCGCGCGAGTCCCAAATTTTTGTGTGCTATCGCACGTGCCTTCCGACTTGGGCCCGGATGGATCCATCCTGGAATCACCTAATATTTGGTCCCCAAATCAAATACGACCTATGAAACCATGGTCACCGCCACGGAAAGACCAAATTACATTTTTGGCACTTTACAGCAATAGACCTGCAAATCCGCGCGAGTCCCAAATTTTTGTGTGTTATCGCCCATGCCTTCCGCCTTGGGCCCGGATGGATCCATCCTGGAATCGCCTAATATTTGTTCCGGACATCAAGTACGGCCTAAGAAACCATTGTCGCTGCCCTGAAATGACCAAATTACAATTTTGGTATTTTACAGCCATAAACTTACAAATCCGCGCGAGTCCCAAATTTTCGTGTGCTATCGCCCATGCCTTCCGCCTTGGAACTGGATGGGATCCGTCCTGGAATCGCCTAATATTTGTCCTGGACATCAAGTACGGCCTAAGAAACCATGGTCACCGCCCCGAAAAGACCAAATTATATTTTTGGCATTATACAGCCATAAAACTGCAAATCCACGCGAGTCCGAAATTTTTGTGTGTTATCGCCCATGCCTTCCGCCTTGGGCCCGGATGGATCCATCCTGGAATCGCCTAATATTTGTCCCAGACATCAAATACGGCCTAAGAAACCATTGTCGCTGCTTCGAAATGACCAAATTATATTTTTTAGCAGTTTACAGCCATAAACCTGCAAATCCGCGCGAGTCCCAAATTTTTGTGTGCTATCGCACGTGCCTTCCGACTTGGGCCCGGATGGATCCATCCTGGAATCGCCTAATATTTGCTCCCGAAATTAAATACGGCCTATGAAACCATGGTCACCACCACGAAAAGACCAAATTACATTTTTGGCATTTTACAACCATAAACCTGCAAATCCGCGTGAGTCCCAAATTTTTGTGTGCTATCGCCCATGCCTTCCGCCTTGGGCCCGGATGGATCCGTCGTGGAATCGCCTAATATTTGTCCAGGACATCAAGTACGGCCTAAGAAACCATTGTCGCCGCTTCGAAATGACCAAATTACATTTTTTGGCATTTTACAGCCATAAACCTGCAAATCCGCGCGAGTCCCAAATTTTTGTGTGTTATAGCCCATGCCTCCCGCCTTGGGCCCGGATAGATCCATCCAGGAATCGCCTAATATTTGTCCTGAACATCAAGTACGGCCTAAGAAACCATTTTCGCCGCCCCTAAATGACCAAATTACATTTGTTGGCATTTTACAGCCATAAACCAACAAATTCGCGCGAGTCCCAAATTTTTGTGTGCTATAGCCCATGCCTTCCGCCTTGGGCCCGGATGGATCCGTCGTGGAATCGCCTAATATTTGTCCCGGACATCAAATACGGCCTATGAAACCATTGTCACTACCCCGAAATGACCAAATTACATTTTTTGGCATTTTACAGCCATAAACCTGCAAATCCGCGCGAGTCCCAAATTTTTGTGTGCTATCGCCCATGCCTTCCGCCTTGGGCCCGGATGGATCCGTCGTGAAATCGCATAATATTTGTCCAGGACATCAAGTACGGCCTAAGAAACCATTGTCACTGCCCCGAAATAACCAAATTAAATTTTTTGGCATTTTACAGCCATAAACCTGCAAATCCGCGCGAGTCTCAAATGTTTGTGTGCTATCGCCCATGCCTTCCTCTTTGAGCCGGGATGGATCCGTCCTGGAATCGCCTAATATTTGGTCCCGAAATCAAATACGGCCTAAGAAACCATGGTCACCGCCTCGAAAAGACCAAATTATATTTTTGGCATTTTACAGCCATAAACCTGCAAATCCGCGCGAGTCTCAAATGTTTGTGTGCTATCGCCCATGCCTTCCTCTTTGAGCCGGGATGGATCCATCCTGGAATCGCCTAATATTTGGTCCCGAAATAAAATACGGCCTAAGAAACCATGGTCACCGCCCCGAAAAGACCAAATTATATTTTTGGTATTTTACAGCCATAAACCTGCAAATCCACGCGAGTCCCAAATTTTTGTGTGTTATCGCCCATGCCTTCCGCCTTGGGCCCGGATGGATCCATCCTGGAATCGCCTAATATTTGTCCCGGACATCAAGTACGGCCTAAGAAACCATTGTCGCTGCCCTGAAATGACCAAATTACAATTTTGGCATTTTACATCCATAAACCTACAAATCCACGCGAGTCCCAAATTTTTGTGTGCTATCGCCCATGCTTTCTGCCTTGGGACCGGATGGATCCGTCCTGGAATCGCCTAATATTTGTCCCAAAAATCAAGTACGGCCTAAGAAACCATTGTCGCCGCTTCGAAATGACCAAATTACATTTTTTTGCATTTTACATCCATAAACCTGCAAATCTGCGCGAGTCCCAAATTTTTGTGTGCTATAGCCCATGCCTTCCGCCTTGGGCCCGGATGGATCCATCCTGGAATCGCCTAATATTTGTCCCAGACATCAAATACGGCCTAAGAAACCATTGTCGCCGCTTCGAAATGACCAAATTATATTTTTTAGCATTTTACAGCCATAAACCTGCAAATCCGCGCGAGTCCCAAATTTTTGTGTGCTATCGCACGTGCCTTCAGACTTGGGCCCGGATGGATCCATCCTGGAATCGCCTAATATTTGGTCCCGAAATTAAATACGGCCTATGAAACCATGGTCACCGCCACGAAAAGATCAAATTACATTTTTGGCATTTTACAACCATAAACCTGCAAATCCGCGTGAGTCCCAAATTTTTGTGTGCTATCGCCAATGCCTTCCGCCTTGGGCCCGGATGGATCCGTCGTGGAATCGCCTAATATTTCTCCAGGACATTAAGTACGGCCTAAGAAACCATTGTCGCCGCTTCGAAATGACCAAATTACATTTTTTGGCATTTTACAGCCATAAACCTGCAAATCCGCGCGAGTCCCAAATTTTTGTGTGTTATAGCCCATGCCTTCAGCCTTGGGCCCGGATAGATCCATCCTGGAATCGCCTAATATTTGTCCTGAACATCATGTACGGACTAAGAAACCATGGTCACCGCCACGGAAAGACCAAATTACATTTTTGGCATTTTACAGCCATAAACCTGCAAATCCGCGCGAGTCCCAAATTTTTGTGTGTTATAGCCCATGCCTTCCGCCTTGGGCCCGGATGGATCCATCCTGGAATCGCCTAATATTTGTCCCAGACATCAAATACGGCCTAAGAAACCATTGTCGCCGCTTCGAAATGACCAAATTACATTTTTTAGCATTTTACAGCCATAAACCTGCAAATCCGCGCGAGTCCCAAATTTTTGTGTGCTATCGCACGTGCCTTCCGACTTGGGCCCGGATGGATCCGTCCTGGAATCGCCTAATATTTGGTCCCGAAATCAAATACGGCCTATGAAACCATGGTCACCGCCACGGAAAGACCAAATTACATTTTTGGCATTTTACAGCCATAAACCTGCAAATCCGCGCGAGTCCCAAATTTTTGTGTGCTATCGCCCATGCCTTCCGCCTTGGGCCTGGATGGATCCGTCATGGAATCGCCTAATATTTGTCTTGGACATCAAATACGGCCTAAGAAACCATTGCCACTGCCCCGAAATGACCAAATTACATTTTTTGGCATTTTACAGCCATAAACCTGCAAATCCGCGCGAGTCCCAAATTTTTGTGTGTTATCTCCCGTGCCTTCCGCCTTGGGCCCGGATGGATCCATCCTGGAATTGCCTAATATTTGTTTCGGACATCAAGTACGGCCTAAGAAACCATTGTCGCTGCCCCGAAAAGACCAAATTACAATTTTGGTATTTTACAGCCATAAACCTACAAATCCGCGCGAGTCACAAATTTTCGTGTGCTATCGCCCATGCCTTCCGCCTTGGAACCGGATGGGATCCGTCCTGGAATCGCCTAATATTTGTCCCGAAAATCAAGTACGGCCTAAGAAACCATTGTCACTGCCCCGAAATAACCAAATTAAATTTTTTGGCATTTTACAGCCATAAACCTGCAAATCCGCGCGAGTCTCAAATGTTTGTGTGCTATCGCCCATGCCTTCCTCTTTGAGCCGGGATGGATCCGTCCTGGAATCGCCTAATATTTGGTCCCGAAATCAAATACGGCCTAAGAAACCATGGTCACCGCCTCGAAAAGACCAAATTATATTTTTGGCATTTTACAGCCATAAACCTGCAAATCCGCGCGAGTCTCAAATGTTTGTGTGCTATCGCCCATGCCTTCCTCTTTGAGCCGGGATGGATCCATCCTGGAATCGCCTAATATTTGGTCCCGAAATAAAATACGGCCTAAGAAACCATGGTCACCGCCCCGAAAAGACCAAATTATATTTTTGGTATTTTACAGCCATAAACCTGCAAATCCACGCGAGTCCCAAATTTTTGTGTGTTATCGCCCATGCCTTCCGCCTTGGGCCCGGATGGATCCATCCTGGAATCGCCTAATATTTGTCCCGGACATCAAGTACGGCCTAAGAAACCATTGTCGCTGCCCTGAAATGACCAAATTACAATTTTGGCATTTTACATCCATAAACCTACAAATCCACGCGAGTCCCAAATTTTTGTGTGCTATCGCCCATGCTTTCTGCCTTGGGCCCGGATGGATCCATCCTGGAATCGCCTAATATTTGGTCCCGAAATTAAATACGGCCTATGAAACCATGGTCACCGCCACGAAAAGATCAAATTACATTTTTGGCATTTTACAACCATAAACCTGCAAATCCGCGTGAGTCCCAAATTTTTGTGTGCTATCGCCCATGCCTTCCGCCTTGGGCCCGGATGGATCCGTCGTGGAATCGCCTAATATTTCTCCAGGACATTAAGTACGGCCTAAGAAACCATTGTCGCCGCTTCGAAATGACCAAATTACATTTTTTGGCATTTTACAGCCATAAACCTGCAAATCCGCGCGAGTCCCAAATTTTTGTGTGTTATAGCCCATGCCTTCAGCCTTGGGCCCGGATAGATCCATCCTGGAATCGCCTAATATTTGTCCTGAACATCATGTACGGACTAAGAAACCATGGTCACCGCCACGGAAAGACCAAATTACATTTTTGGCATTTTACAGCCATAAACCTGCAAATCCGCGCGAGTCCCAAATTTTTGTGTGTTATAGCCCATGCCTTCCGCCTTGGGCCCGGATGGATCCATCCTGGAATCGCCTAATATTTGTCCCAGACATCAAATACGGCCTAAGAAACCATTGTCGCCGCTTCGAAATGACCAAATTACATTTTTTAGCATTTTACAGCCATAAACCTGCAAATCCGCGCGAGTCCCAAATTTTTGTGTGCTATCGCACGTGCCTTCCGACTTGGGCCCGGATGGATCCGTCCTGGAATCGCCTAATATTTGGTCCCGAAATCAAATACGGCCTATGAAACCATGGTCACCGCCACGGAAAGACCAAATTACATTTTTGGCATTTTACAGCCATAAACCTGCAAATCCGCGCGAGTCCCAAATTTTTGTGTGCTATCGCCCATGCCTTCCGCCTTGGGCCTGGATGGATCCGTCATGGAATCGCCTAATATTTGTCTTGGACATCAAATACGGCCTAAGAAACCATTGCCACTGCCCCGAAATGACCAAATTACATTTTTTGGCATTTTACAGCCATAAACCTGCAAATCCGCGCGAGTCCCAAATTTTTGTGTGTTATCTCCCGTGCCTTCCGCCTTGGGCCCGGATGGATCCATCCTGGAATTGCCTAATATTTGTTTCGGACATCAAGTACGGCCTAAGAAACCATTGTCGCTGCCCCGAAAAGACCAAATTACAATTTTGGTATTTTACAGCCATAAACCTACAAATCCGCGCGAGTCTCAAATTTTCGTGTGCTATCGCCCATGCCTTCCGCCTTGGAACCGGATGGGATCCGTCCTGGAATCGCCTAATATTTGTCCCGAAAATCAAGTACGGCCTAAGAAACCATTGTCACTGCCCCGAAATAACCAAATTACATTTTTTGGCATTTTACAGCCATAAACCTGCAAATCCGCGCGAGTCTCAAATGTTTGTGTGCTATCGTCCATGCCTTCCTCTTTGAGCCGGGATGGATCCGTCCTGGAATCGCCTAATATTTGGTCCCGAAATCAAATACGGCCTAAGAAACCATGGTCACCGCCCCGAAAAGACCAAATTATATTTTTGGCATTTTACAGCCATAAACCTGCAAATCCGCGCGAGTCTCAAATGTTTGTGTGCTATCGCCCATGCCTTCCTCTTTGAGCCGGGATGGATCCGTCCTGGAATCGCCTAATATTTGGTCCCGAAATCAAATACGGCCTAAGAAACCATGGTCACCGCCCCGAAAAGACCAAATTATATTTTTGGCATTTTACAGCCATAAACCTGCAAATCCGCGCGAGTCTCAAATGTTTGTGTGCTATCGCCCATGCCTTCCTCTTTGAGCCGGGATGGATCCGTCCTGGAATCGCCTAATATTTGGTCCCGAAATAAAATACGGCCTAAGAAACCATGGTCACCGCCCCGAAAAGACCAAATTATATTTTTGGCATTTTACATCCATAAACCTACAAATCCGCGCGAGTCCCAAATTTTTGTGTGCTATCGCCCATGCCTTCCGCCTTGGGACCGGATGGATCCGTCCTGGAATCGCCTAATATTTGTCCAAAAAATCAAGTACGGCCTAAGAAACCATTGTCGCCGCTTCGAAATGACCAAATTACATTTTTTTGCATTTTACAGCCATAAACCTGCAAATCCACGCGAGTCCCAAATTTTTGTGTGTTATCGCCCATGCCTTCCGCCTTGGGCCCGGATGGATCCATCCTGGAATCGCCTAATATTTGTCCCGGACATCAAGTACGGCCTAAGAAACCATTGCCACTGCCCCGAAATGACCAAATTACATTTTTTGGCATTTTACAGCCATAAACCTGCAAATCCGCGCGAGTCCCAAATTTTTGTGTGCTATCGCACGTGCCTTCAGACTTGGGCCCGGATGGATCCATCCTGGAATCGCCTAATATTTGGTCCCGAAATTAAATACGGCCTATGAAACCATGGTCACCGCCACGAAAAGATCAAATTACATTTTTGGCATTTTACAACCATAAACCTGCAAATCCGCGTGAGTCCCAAATTTTTGTGTGCTATCGCCAATGCCTTCCGCCTTGGGCCCGGATGGATCCGTCGTGGAATCGCCTAATATTTCTCCAGGACATTAAGTACGGCCTAAGATACCATTGTCGCCGCTTCGAAATGACCAAATTACATTTTTTGGCATTTTACAGCCATAAACCTGCAAATCCGCGCGAGTCCCAAATTTTTGTGTGCTATCGCCCATGCCTTCCGCCTTGGGCCTGGATGGATCCGTCATGGAATCGCCTAATATTTGTCTTGGACATCAAATACGGCCTAAGAAACCATTGCCACTGCCCCGAAATGACCAAATTACATTTTTTGGCATTTTACAGCCATAAACCTGCAAATCCGCGCGAGTCCCAAATTTTTGTGTGTTATAGCCCATGCCTTCCGCCTTGGGCCCGGATGGATCCATCCTGGAATCGCCTAATATTTGTCCCAGACATCAAATACGGCCTAAGAAACCATTGTCGCCGCTTCGAAATGACCAAATTACATTTTTTAGCATTTTACAGCCATAAACCTGCAAATCCGCGCGAGTCCCAAATTTTTGTGTGCTATCGCACGTGCCTTCCGACTTGGGCCCGGATGGATCCGTCCTGGAATCGCCTAATATTTGGTCCCGAAATCAAATACGGCCTATGAAACCATGGTCACCGCCACGGAAAGACCAAATTACATTTTTGGCATTTTACAGCCATAAACCTGCAAATCCGCGCGAGTCCCAAATTTTTGTGTGCTATCGCCCATGCCTTCCGCCTTGGGCCTGGATGGATCCGTCATGGAATCGCCTAATATTTGTCTTGGACATCAAATACGGCCTAAGAAACCATTGCCACTGCCCCGAAATGACCAAATTACATTTTTTGGCATTTTACAGCCATAAACCTGCAAATCCGCGCGAGTCCCAAATTTTTGTGTGTTATCTCCCGTGCCTTCCGCCTTGGGCCCGGATGGATCCATCCTGGAATTGCCTAATATTTGTTTCGGACATCAAGTACGGCCTAAGAAACCATTGTCGCTGCCCCGAAAAGACCAAATTACAATTTTGGTATTTTACAGCCATAAACCTACAAATCCGCGCGAGTCACAAATTTTCGTGTGCTATCGCCCATGCCTTCCGCCTTGGAACCGGATGGGATCCGTCCTGGAATCGCCTAATATTTGTCCCGAAAATCAAGTACGGCCTAAGAAACCATTGTCACTGCCCCGAAATAACCAAATTACATTTTTTGGCATTTTACAGCCATAAACCTGCAAATCCGCGCGAGTCTCAAATGTTTGTGTGCTATCGTCCATGCCTTCCTCTTTGAGCCGGGATGGATCCGTCCTGGAATCGCCTAATATTTGGTCCCGAAATCAAATACGGCCTAAGAAACCATGGTCACCGCCCCGAAAAGACCAAATTATATTTTTGGCATTTTACAGCCATAAACCTGCAAATCCGCGCGAGTCTCAAATGTTTGTGTGCTATCGCCCATGCCTTCCTCTTTGAGCCGGGATGGATCCGTCCTGGAATCGCCTAATATTTGGTCCCGAAATAAAATACGGCCTAAGAAACCATGGTCACCGCCCCGAAAAGACCAAATTATATTTTTGGCATTTTACAGCCATAAACCTGCAAATCCACGCGAGTCCCAAATTTTTGTGTGTTATCGCCCATGCCTTCCGCCTTGGGCCCGGATGGATCCATCCTGGAATCGCCTAATATTTGTCCCAGACATCAAATACGGCCTAAGAAACCATTGTCGCCGCTTCGAAATGACCAAATTACATTTTTTAGCATTTTACAGCCATAAACCTGCAAATCCGCGCGAGTCCCAAATTTTTGTGTGCTATCGCACGTGCCTTCCGACTTGGGCCCGGATGGATCCGTCCTGGAATCGCCTAATATTTGGTCCCGAAATCAAATACGGCCTATGAAACCATGGTCACCGCCACGGAAAGACCAAATTACATTTTTGGCATTTTACAGCCATAAACCTGCAAATCCGCGCGAGTCCCAAATTTTTGTGTGCTATCGCCCATGCCTTCCGCCTTGGGCCTGGATGGATCCGTCATGGAATCGCCTAATATTTGTCTTGGACATCAAATACGGCCTAAGAAACCATTGCCACTGCCCCGAAATGACCAAATTACATTTTTTGGCATTTTACAGCCATAAACCTGCAAATCCGCGCGAGTCCCAAATTTTTGTGTGTTATCTCCCGTGCCTTCCGCCTTGGGCCCGGATGGATCCATCCTGGAATTGCCTAATATTTGTTTCGGACATCAAGTACGGCCTAAGAAACCATTGTCGCTGCCCCGAAAAGACCAAATTACAATTTTGGTATTTTACAGCCATAAACCTACAAATCCGCGCGAGTCACAAATTTTCGTGTGCTATCGCCCATGCCTTCCGCCTTGGAACCGGATGGGATCCGTCCTGGAATCGCCTAATATTTGTCCCGAAAATCAAGTACGGCCTAAGAAACCATTGTCACTGCCCCGAAATAACCAAATTACATTTTTTGGCATTTTACAGCCATAAACCTGCAAATCCGCGCGAGTCTCAAATGTTTGTGTGCTATCGTCCATGCCTTCCTCTTTGAGCCGGGATGGATCCGTCCTGGAATCGCCTAATATTTGGTCCCGAAATCAAATACGGCCTAAGAAACCATGGTCACCGCCCCGAAAAGACCAAATTATATTTTTGGCATTTTACAGCCATAAACCTGCAAATCTGCGCGAGTCTCAAATGTTTGTGTGCTATCGCCCATGCCTTCCTCTTTGAGCCGGGATGGATCCGTCCTGGAATCGCCTAATATTTGGTCCCGAAATAAAATACGGCCTAAGAAACCATGGTCACCGCCCCGAAAAGACCAAATTATATTTTTGGCAT
Source organism: Nicotiana tabacum (assembly GCF_000715075.1). Taxonomy (NCBI): domain Eukaryota; kingdom Viridiplantae; phylum Streptophyta; class Magnoliopsida; order Solanales; family Solanaceae; genus Nicotiana; species Nicotiana tabacum. The sequence continues at coordinate 214,402 of NW_027438263.1, forward strand.
TTTACAGCCATAAACCTGCAAATCCACGCGAGTCCCAAATTTTTGTGTGTTATCGCCCATGCCTTCCGCCTTGGGCCCGGATGGATCCATCCTGGAATCGCCTAATATTTGTCCCGGACATCAAGTACGGCCTATGAAACCATTGTCGCTGCCCCGAAATGACCAAATTACAATTTTGGCATTTTACATCCATAAACCTACAAATCCGCGCGAGTCCCAAATTTTTGTGTGCTATCGCCCATGCCTTCCGCCTTGGGACCGGATGGATCCGTCCTGGAATCGCCTAATATTTGTCCCAAAAATCAAGTACGGCCTAAGAAACCATTGTCGCCGCTTCGAAATGACCAAATTACATTTTTTGGCATTTTACAGCCATAAACCTGCAAATCCGCGCGAGTCCCAAATTTTTGTGTGTTATAGCCCATGCCTTCCGCCTTGGGCCCGGATGGATCCATCCTGGAATCGCCTAATATTTGTCCTGAACATCAAGTACGGCCTAAGAAACCATTTTCGCCGCCCCTAAATGACCAAATTACATTTGTTGGCATTTTACAGCCATAAACCAACAAATTCGCGCGATTCCCAAATTTTTGTGTGCTATAGCCCATGCCTTCCGCCTTGGGTCCGGATGGATCCATCCTGGAATCGCCTAATATTTGTCCCAGACATCAAATACGGCCTAAGAAACCATTGTCGCCGCTTTGAAATGACCAAATTACATTTTTTAGCATTTTACAGCCATAAACCTGCAAATCCGCGCGAGTCCCATATTTTTGTGTGCTATCGCACGTGCCTTCCGACTTGGGCCCGGATGGATCCCTCCTGGAATCGCCTAATATTTGGTCCCGAAATCAAATACGGCCTATGAAACCATGGTCATCGCCATTAAAAGACCAAATTACATTTTTGGCATTTTACAGCCATAAACCTGCAAATCCGCGCGAGTCCCAAATTTTTGTGTGCTATCGCCCATGCCTTCCGCCTTGGGCCCGGATGGATCCATCCTGGAATCGCTTAATATTTGTCCAGGACATCAAGTACGGCCTAAGAAACCATTGCCACCGCCCCGAAATGACCAAATTACATTTGTTGGCATTTTATAGCCAAAAACCTGCAAATCCGCGCGAGTCCTAAATTTTTGTATGTGAACCTTCCGCCTTGGACCCGGATGGATCCATCGTGGAATCGCCTAATATTTGTCCAGGACATCAAGTACGGCCTAAGAAACCATTGTTGCCGCTTCGAAATGACCAAATTACATTTGTTGGCATTTTACAGCCATAAACATGCAAATCCGCGCGAGTCCCAAATTTTTGTGTGCTATCGCCCATGCCTTCCTCCTTGGGCCCGGTTGGATCCGTCGTGGAATCGCCTAATATTTGTCCAGGACATCAAGTACGGCCTAGGAAACCATTGTCGCCGCTTCGAAATGACCAAATTATATTTTTTGGCATTTTACAGCCATAAACCTGCAAATCCGCGCGAGTCCCAAATTTTTGTGTGCTATCGCCCATGCCTTCCGCATTGGGACCGGATGGATCCGTCGTGGAATCGCCTAATATTTGTCTCGGACATCAAATACGGCCTAAGAAACCATTGTCACTGCCCCGAAATGACCAAATTACATTTTTTGGCATTTTACAGCCATAAACCTGCAAATCCGCGCGAGTCCCAAATTTTTGTGTGTTATCTCCCGTGCCTTCCGCCTTGGGCCCGGATGGATCCATCCTGGAATCGCCTAATATTTGTTCCGGACATCAAGTACGGCCTAAGAAACCATTGTCGCTGCCCCGAAATGACCAAATTACAATTTTGGTATTTTACAGCCATAAACCTACAAATCCGCGCGAGTCCCAAATTTTCGTGTGCTATCGCTCATGCCTTCCGCCTTGGAACCGGATGGGATCCGTCCTGGAATCGCCTAATATTTGTTCCGAAAATCAAGTACGGCTAAGAAACCATTGTCACTGCCCCGAAATAACCAAATTACATTTTTCGGCATTTTACAGCCATAAACGTGCAAATCCGCGCGAGTCTCAAATGTTTGTGTGCTATCGCCCATGCCTTCCTCTTTGAGCCGGGATGGATCCGTCCTGGAATCGCCTAATATTTGGTCCCGAAATCAAATACGGCCTAAGAAACCATGGTCACCGCCCCGAAAAGACCAAATTATATTTTTGGCATTTTACAGCCATAAACCTGCAAATCTGCGCGAGTCTCAAATGTTTGTGTGCTATCGCCCATGCCTTCCTCTTTGAGCCGGGATGGATCCGTCCTGGAACCGCCTAATATTTGGTCCCGAAATCAAATACGGCCTAAGAAACCATGGTCACCGCCCCGAAAAGACCAAATTATATTTTTGGCATTTTACAACCATAAACCTGCAAATCCGCGTGAGTCCCAAATTTTTGTGTGCTATCGCCCATGCCTTCCACCTTGGGACCGGATGGATCCGTCCTGGAATCGCCTAATATTTTTCCCAAAAATCAAGTACGGCCTAAGAAACCATTGTCGCTGCTTCGAAATGACCAAATTACATTTTTTGGCATTTTATAGCCATAAACCTACAAATCCGCGCGAGTCCCAAATTTTTGTGTGTTATAGCCCATGCCTTCCGCCTTGGGCCCGGATGGATCCATCCTGGAATCGCCTAATATTTGTCCCGAACATCAAGTACGGCCTAAGAAACCATTTTTGCCGCCCCTAAATGATCAAATTACATTTGTTGGCATTTTACAGCCATAAACCAACAAATTCGCGCGATTCCCAAATTTTTGTGTGCTATAGCCCATGCCTTCCGCCTTGGGCCCGGATGGATCCATCCTGGAATCGCCTAATATTTGTCCCAGACATCAAATACGGCCTAAGAAACCATTGTCGCCGCTTCGAAATGACCAAATTATATTTTTTAGCATTTTACAGCCATAAACCTGCAAATCCGCGCGAGTCCCAAATTTTTGTGTGCTATCGCACGTGCCTTCCGACTTGGGCCCGGATGGATCCGTCCTAGAATCGCCTAATATTTGGTCCCGAAATCAAATACGGCCTATGAAACCATGGTCACCGCCACGAAAAGACCAAATTACATTTTTGGCATTTTACAGCCATAAACCTGCAAATCCGCGCGAGTCCCAAATTTTTGTGTGCTATCGCCCATGCCTTCCGCCTTGGGCCCGGATGGATCCGTCTTGGAATCGCCTAATATTTGTCCAGGACATCAAGTACGGCCTAAGAAACCATTGCCACCGCCCCGAAATGACCAAATTACATTTGTTGGCATTTTACAGCCAAAAACCTGCAAATCCGCGCGAGTCCCAAATTTTTGTGTGCTATCGCACGTGCCTTCCGACTTGGGCCCGGATGGATCTGTCCTGGAATCGCCTAATATTTTGTCCCAAAATCAAATACGGCCTAAGAAACCATGGTCACCGCCTCGAAAAGACCAAATTACATTTTTGGCATTTTATAATTATTTCCCACCATTATTATTGATCTCTCACATGCGTCGGGAGTGATGTTGTTCAACAACTACCTAAATATATACTCTTTCCTGAGTAATACATACTAAATAGGCACAGCTAATTGAGGGCCCTTCAATCAACCACAAGAATAATATAGTTGAACAAATAGAGAAAATACTATGGCTCAATTATATGAACAAATAGACAAAAGGTTCCATCAAAACCCTAGATAACAAATTAGCTATTCATAATAGTATGCAAAATTAAATACAATACTAAATGCCATAACCAATAATGGAAATAGGAAGAAGGAAGTGAGAACCTTGTAGAAGAATTCTCCGCCTTGCTACTAATATGTTCTTGCCTCCTTAGGTCGAATCCTCGGTCTCCTTAGCCCCATTAGGTCTAAATTATGTCAAAAGTATGTCCAAGGTCTTCAAAATACCGTTTTCCATGTATATATACCAAGTATGGTTGGGCACAAACAATTACACCTTCTCCTACGCGAAAAAGGACACATTTTCCGGATAGGACGTGCACGGTCGTGCTTGGACCGCACTTAGACCGTGCATATCCACTTTGATTCTGTCTGACGAGCGCGGTCTGAGCGCGGCCTCACTATTGACATGCAATTTTTACCTTGTTCCGATTGGAATTTGGAAAAATGTAAAACATGAAAGTTGTAGCCCTTGGAGTTAGATTTCCAACCATATATTGTTCTGCCCAAATGGAGTTCTGAGAAAAAGTTATGTTTATTTTACTAGACAGTGCGCAATATGCCTACTCGATTCTTTGTTTGTTCTAACTATCATCTGTTGACCCCCGAACACGATCTCGGCTTAATTCCTTGAGCTTTTACTCAGACTTCAAAGCTCTAAATCAATTGAATTCATTCCATAACATCTACATAGCTTGGAATCCCTCCTACAAGGCATAAAACACACAATTAGTGCAAAACACTAGCGATTAAAGCTCAAACTCAATTAAGGTGCAGTAAATTAGAGTGTAATAAGCGACGAAAATACGTAATTATAGCCTATCATCAACACCCCACACTGCATGTACTCTGAGCCTCTTCTACAAAAAAGGACTTAAGAAACAATAGTCACCATTCCACCATAATTGTTCCTCGTTTTTTATGTTTCAGGGCCATAACACCGGAATTCTACCCGATTCTCAAAATTTTGTATGCTATAGCCCATGCCTTCCACATGGGTGCGAGCCCTTGGACTCAAATCGCCTAAAAAGGTTTTGGGCCATCAATAACGACCTAAGGAATAATAGTTACCGCCCTGCCATGATTGTTCCTTATTTTTTGGCATTTTAGGGCCATAAAACTAGAATTTCGCCCAATTTATAGATTTTCGTGTGCTAGCCCGCGCCTTCCGCATAGGTCCGGGCCCCTATAACGGAACATCCAAATTTTTTTAGGGCCATCAAAAATTACCCGAGGAACAATAGTCACCGCCCCTCCATGACAATTCCTCATTTTTAGGTGTTTTAGGGACATAAAACTTAAAATTTTGCCCTTTTCCAGATTTTCGTGTGTTATAGTCCACATCTTCCGCATGGGCCCAGTCCCCCCATATCTAGATTGCTTAATATTTTCCCATGCCATCAAAAATGACATGAGGAACAATAGTCATCGTCTCGCTATGGCCTTCCTCTTTTTTGTCACTTTTGGGCCATAAAACTAGAATTTAGCCCCATTCCCAGATTTTCATGTGCTATAGCCCAGTTTTCACAATATATAGCCCACAGCCCAACAACAATATGAACAAGAATCTCAATGATATTTTAGACTTCAATACCACACAAGAGGGAGGGTGATTTGTGTGGTGACCAATTTTTCGCTTAAACTGATTATGGAAGAACATGGTTCTTCTATATGTTCCTTTTGCTACTGTTGCGGAATAATAAATGTAGAAAGTAAAGAACACAAGTATTTTTACGTGGAAAACACCTGGCTCAAAAGGTGAAAAAACCACGACCTACTACTTAGTAGGATTTTCCCCAACACTTCACTATTTCACTGAGCCAAAATAGCACTTACAAAACTCTTTGTAAACCTAAGGATTACCTCTAATCCCGTCGTAGCAACCAGCCTCTAACTGTTGCGACAACTTCAAGTTAACTCTAACTTGAATACTCAAAGTACCTATTACAATTGCTTCTAGATAAAGCTGAAAAGTACAATATGAAAACACCTACTACAATTGAACTAGAAATAAAGAAAGACACATAAAACTCTTTATGGAGATTGTTCTTCAATCTGGTTCATGTAGCTTCAGTTTTGCACACTTGAATCATACACGAACTTCTTGCAAAAAGCCTTACTATTTTGCTCGCAATTCACGTTTAACTTCTGCATTTTTGTGCAACACCTGTAATGAGAGAACATCCTGCAATTTATAGAGTTAGTAGATGATAAAATAACTAGAGTTCTGATGCAACTCTTCCTTAGTGGAATATTTCTAGTTGATTTCAACTTCTAACCCCTTCCCTATCTTGGATAGTGTTCTCATTGATTAAGGAGTCCTTCTCCTTATTAATTATGCAACATTTTCGATCAGGATATATTAAATACATCAAGTTAAGCTTATCTCCTTCACGTGCATCTCACATGCTCGAATCTGCCCGTTTTTATGAACCTGAGGGATGGACCACTGGGATGGACTTGGTTCATGTCTGAGTTCCTTTGTCAATCTTCAAAACTCAACCTTTACTTGGGCCAACAAATTCCCCATTTTTGATGATGATAAACTCTGTGCTTTTCATACACTTATGCCCTGCGAAAACTCAGCTCAACATCAATACAAAGTTAGAAATTTTTCACTTATCATCAAGGATCAGGTACATTAGGCTATAAACATCACTATTCTTTTTTTAAAAAATAAATTACACTAAAAAACATTTTTTTCATTTTCTCAAAAATTTGGCAGAGTTTGCTTTTTTTTTTTTAAGCAATCCACTAGGCATAGCCTAGGGTTGGTTTTTATTAATATATAAAAAGAGAAACAAAGTGTCATGAAATCTTAAAAGGTGCACGAAATAAATTTTGTAAACTACATAATACCTATTATCAAAGTTGAGTAATGCACTCAAAGTTGATATCACACTTTGTATAACTAAAAGCCAGCCCATACAATTCATGCATTAGTATACGCCTTTCTCCTTCGCATTTGCTTCTATCCAGTTGCAATTTAGGTCCTGCTGTTTGCATACATTACTCTATTTGGCTTATCGATCTCAATGTTCAGTCTATTCTTTTGTTGGTGCGGCTAAATTATTCACGCGTCCAATCTGTTGTTCCAGCTTAAGATAGTCGAAATTCATTAGCCATGGAATGTCGACCTAGTGGTGCCTCCTAGGAAACTAGACGTGTGCGCTTACTCTTCTGTCGCTATTGCTTAATCGGAGCATCGTATTCCCACGCGTATACTCTTTTCGTTCGATCCCTTTGTTGTTGCTGCGCCGAAGATGAGAGCACTGGCCATTGTTTAAACACTGGCCATTATTTAATTACTGCCTTTATCGAAAACCGAGCTGGAACATCCCTGTGCTCGCACATGCTCTAGCATTTCTCGAATTGTGCAAATGTAGTACATGCTCCAATATCAAAAGCATTCATGTCTAGCATGCATTAACTTCCAACGTGCACAACTGCCACCATCCATGCGTGTATCAAGCATTTCTGAAAAGGCAATTGCATGTGTGTGTGGTTGTTCTTCCATTCCTTGAACGCTTTTTTGAGTTCTTCCTCAGAATCAGTGTCCTTCATCTTATGTTCCATCAGATTCAAGAACTCTGGAAAATCAATGGTTCCATTCTGATCAGCATCAAACTCACTGATCATATCCTGTAGTTCAGTTTCAGTGGGATTCTGACCAAGTGATCTCCTCACTGTTCCCAATTCCTTGGTAGTAATATAGCCATGGTCGTCCTTGTCGAAAAGGCTAAATGCCTTCTTGAACTCAGTGATCTGCTCCTCCGTTAGCTGCTCTGCCATTTCTCTCTCTCTTTTTTCACGATTCACGCTTTCCACATTAAACCATGTGCGCACATTAAAGGGTTTATCGATGTCTCCATGTTCCAGCTAAAGAGGTGTTGCCCATTGTTTTGCTCAAGATGTCCCCTTTAAAAAAGTGCGTTGTAATCCCCATGCTCATGCCTTCTTGTTTCCTTCAAAAGTGTCATTCACCCCTGCATGCGTTCCTTTGAAGGAGCTAATCCTCGTGGTTTGCGTTTATTTAAATAATGCGTGCATTTAAAGGTGCTCCAGCATTAGCTGTACCAAGCTTCATGCGTTCCAAAATGTTCCAATATGCTTTCCAAAAACTGCTCGACATGCTTTTGATTGTGGAAACCCAATGCAAATGCGTTTGCTGCAAGTTTTGCTTGAAAGTTTTACAAAGCAATATGCTTAGCAAGTGGTCCCAAAGAGAATGCTTCCCAAAGCCTCTTCTTTTTTGAACTTTATGTACGGTTATATTCCCTTTTGATAGCCTCTAGAACTCCTTTACTTATTTAATTTGTAGCTTCCCAAGTATGCAGGCGTACATATGCTCCAATTAACCAGGTGTGCAATAAACAAACTAAAAAGTTGTGAATGTTTGCTCCGCTTTTCCTCGAACACGATTTTTCCACCACGCTTGTTGTTGAGCCCATGTGTTTGTAAGATTCTTCAGGATGTGAGCTTCCAGCTTTTGTCGAGCATTTGGTTTGTCTTATGTTTCCAAAATGCATTGTGAAGTTTGTTCCACTCGTTTGATTAGTTCTCGAGTTCCCTTCATCTTCCAGCATTAAACAATTATAAACCTGCAAATCCTCGAAATTCCCTAGCATGCTGGTGCAAACTCCAAACGAATTGGCATCTATTTTTGTCCAGAACTTGAAATGCCCATCATGTTTTCCATGCTCCCATTTTGAGGAGAATCGCATGCTCTCCATAACTACATGGAAGTATCGATCCATCCCATTTTTCTTTAAACCCTTTTGCACCTGTTTTAATGTCCTCCCAGTGGATTGAATGCTCTTCCTTTTCTCTTTGCTTCTTATCTCCTGTCCACTTTCACCCTTAGCCTTGGACATTGCAGTTTATCTTCATTAACTAACCTCCTTCCTTGTGCATCCAGATGCCAGAAATGTTGGCATTCTATTTCTTCATGATCTAAAGCATAATTAGCCAAGTGATCTGCCAGCTTGTTGCCCTCCCTATGAATATGAGTAATTGTGTAATTGCCCCCATTCATTAGTTGCATCATTTCCTCTACCTACTCAGATATGATCTATGGTGGTTTCCAGATCCCATCCATTATCTTTTTTAATAGCATTGAGTCCGTTTGAAGCCATACACGAGAGTATTGCTGAAATCTGCAGAACCTTAGTGCTTCTACCATGGCCTTCGCTTCAGCTACTGTGTTTGTTGTCTCCTCAATCTCCTTCCCTATTGACTTGACTATGTCACCATTTTCATTTCTTATACAAAAACCTATTGAGCTCCTGCCTGGATTTCCCCTCGATGCACCATCCGTATTAACTTTTAGCCATCCTGCACTTGGAAATTCCTACATGACTTTGGTAACCTTAAGTTTTGGAGTAAAATTTTCCATCATAGCTAATAGATCTTGCCATTTGTGAGGTACAATGTCCATCCCAGGCTTTCTCACTTTCACCAATGCCTGGAGATTTGATGAAACTTGATAAATCATCCTGCTAGTTGTCACATCATCACCATACTTCATACTATTTCTTCTTTTCCAGAGTTCCCAGACTACACATGAGGGAAGTGCTTGCATTACTGGTTTGAGCCTTAAGCACACATTTGCAGTCCAACATTTTGTGATTTCTTGGTGCAATGTAAGTCCCTCCACAACTATTCCTGCCCTCGATAGAAAATACTTCCAAGTTGTCTTTGCAGTTTCTGATCTAAAAAACAAGTGCTGAAGAGATTCCTCGTCAGGCTGTACATAACACCAACATTTTGATGGCATGCAGTAGCCTACCCTTTTCAAGAAATCGTCCAAAGGTAACTTTGCTTTCCACACTTTCCACATGGAAAAAGCTATTTTAAAAGGCAATCCCTTTACCCAAATCATCTTATAAGTTGTTCTTGGTTCGTCTCTTCTTCTCGTATAATCCCATGCTGACTTAACACTGAAATATCCTCTTGTTTCCAGCATCCAACAAGGCATGTCAAGAACCTGCTGAGGTGAAGGTGGTCTGATTTTCTCCAGAATGTGTACTGCTAAGTCTTTAGGAAGCATTTCAAATAGCATGTCCATATCCCACTCACCATCTAAGGTAACATCATGTATATTATGTACAGTTTTATCAATGCCAAAGTCCTGAGTAACCAAAAAAATATAGTGCCCCAAGACCTGTCTAGTTTTCAAACCAAAAAAGTGAGGATCCCCTTTTTGTTTGCCAAAAGATTTGATGTTCAATCAGATCTCTGCATTCCAACATTTTTCTCCAAATGTGAGACCCCCTTTTCCATGGAACAATTACAGAATTCATTTTCTTACAGTATTTCTGACATACGAAAGCGCTCCATAGGCTTGGTTTTGTTCTAAAATTCCACCACAACTTGCTGAATAATGCCTTTGCTACATCATGCAGTGACCTGAAACATATTCCTCCTTCCTCAACTGGCATGCATAATGTATTCCATGAAGCCCAATGCCTACTAGTTCCTCCTACAGAGCTACACCAAAAAAACTGAGCAAACAATTTGTGCAACCTATTTATCACATAATTTGGAGGGTTTACAGCTGATAGTAGATGCATAGGCATGCTTTGCAGTACATGGGATATGAGAACTGCCCTGCCCTTACTGATAATAACTTACCCTGCCATGATTGCAGTTTGTCCATTACCTTAGTAATTAGGGGCTGATAGTATTCCAGCTTTCTCCTTGCATAAAATATAGGACAACCTAGATATATGATAGGAAAATCATTCCTATGAATGCCTGTGATCCTTTCCACCTTGCTGACCACTTCCATGTCTGTTAAATGATGCAGGTACACAGCTGATTTGGTCTTGTTAACAAGCTGTCCAGATGCAGCTTCATATGCATTCAGCACTTGCATAATCAGCATCAGAGATGTTTCATCTGAGGATGAGAAAATAATCATGTCATCTGCATACGCCAAATGATTGATCTTTGGACTCCACTTTGGCATCCCAAATCCACAAAAATACAGGTTAGTAGGTAGTGCATTGAGACCCCTAGATAATGCTTTTGTTACCAAGATAAACAAAGTTGGAGATACATGATCACCTTGTTTTACTCCCCTTGAGGACTTAAAGAACCCATGAGCTTGACCATTGATTAGAATAGAATACCAATTGTTTGAAACTAATCCAAAAACAATCCCTATAAACCTTTATGTGAATCCCATCTTTCTCAGTACCTTGGTTAGGAATATCCAAGATAATCTATCATAAGCTTTGGTCATATCTAGCTTCAGGATGACATTAGGTCCAGCCTTAGTTCTAAGCCTAATGTCGGTCACTATCTCCTGAGTTAGAAGGATGTTTTCTACTATATTCCTGCCCTTAACAAAACCTGATTGTTCCTCCGATATCAGACTTTGGAGAAATTTCACTAGCCTTTCATGTACCACCCTCGATATAACCTTATTAGAAAAGTTACTGAGGCTTATTGATCTTAAATCAGAAAAGGTGGTAACTTCTTTTTTCTTTGGTAGCAAAACTAGGTTTGTGTGTGTTACACACTTGGGTAGCGCATGACCATTGAAAAAAACCCTCACCGTGTCGTACAGGTCATCCCCTATTATGTCCCAACAAGAATGGTAGAATTTTCTTGTCATACCATCTGGTCCCCCAGCACTATCACCATTAAGTCCGAGTACTGCCATTTTAACCTCCTCTTTTGTTGGCTGCTTAATCAATTCTGCATTCTGCTCAGTGTTAATCAGATTAGGAACATGCTCTACGATATCAAATGCTGAAGGAGTAGCTGCTTCTGTGAACTATTCCTCGTAGAATTTGATAGCCTCTTCTGCAATTTCTTGTTCTTCTTCAATCCATGTTTCTCCACTATTTTGAATTCTGTTAAGTCGGAGTCTCTTCCTCCTACCTCTCACTTGTGCGTGGAAGAACTTAGAGTTCCTATCCCCTTCCTTGAACCAAGTCATGCCTGCCTTTTGTTGCCAATATTTCTCCTCTAGTGCAAGACATTTGATCAATTCTGGCTGAACCTTTTGTAGCCTTTCCTTGTTCATCCCTGTAGGATTTGCTTCAAATTATGCTTCATGAACCATCACTACCTCCTCCATGCTTGCTATATTTTGGAAAATATCTCCAAATGTAGCCTTACTCCACAGTGAAAGGGCCTTCTTTAATCTTTTTAACTTGTGATTAAAAAGAATATAAGGATTTGCACTGAAATCAGCTGTCCAATTCTCTTTCACCACATCTTTAAAAGTTGCATGTTTCACCCAAAAATTCAAGAACTTAAAAGGCTTTTTAATTGGTGTAGTCTCAATATCACACTTCAGATACATTGGACTATGATCGGAACCAGTCTTTGACAAATGTTGTACCTCTATTCCTGGAAATGTTTGTTGGAACTGAAGATTGGCCAAGCATCTGTCTAGCCTTTTGAATATACAGTCTTCCTTTGCTCTCTCATTCCACCATGTAAATATGCTACCTTTAAATCCAAGGTCGAAGAGATTGCAAGTGTTGACGCAGTGTCAAAAATCATCAATTTCATTCAATGACACAGGTAACCCACCAAACATCTCTTCTTCGTCCCATATTACATTGAAATCTCCTCCTACAAGCCATGGTGCATCCATATCCCTTGCCATTGCATATAATGAATCCCATAATTCTATTCTCTCAATTGCATCACACTTAGCATATATCAATGTTAGGACAAACTCCACATGCGATTCAGTATAAAACAATCGTAGTGTTAATTGTTGCACCATATTGTACATAACAGTTACCTCAAATACCTCATCTACGAAAGCCCAGATCTTGTTGGAAACATTTGAAATTGCTTGTGCAAGTCCTATCTTGTTTCTGTACCTTTCCAGTTTTTTTGCTTGTTGTTTTGGCTCCATTAATCCTACAAATTCATAGTGATTTTTCCTGTGCATTTTTGTTAACCTTTCAAAGGCTTGTTGTATGTTGACTGACCTTATATTCCAAATGATAGCATTCATCACTGATTGTTTGATTTAGTTAGCGTTCTCCTTGTGTGCACCCCAGATTTTGGGGCTGCAAAATTATCTTTTTGTTGATTCTTCTTACCTTTTGCTGTTGATTTTGCCTTTTCCACTTGCGTAGGTGATAAGTCACCTTACCTTGCAGCATTCATAAGGTGTTGGGTAGTTGATTCGTGATCCATGTCGTATCCTGATCTACCAGGTTGTCTTCCTTCCCTCCTGATGTAGCTCCAAATGCATTCTTTTTAGGGACCAAGGCCTTCTCTTCTCCTCATTTTAACAGCTGCAACTGCTTTTTCTCCAATGTAACAGTAACATTTACTATTTTTGTTTTTTGTTTTGGTTGTTTATCCTTCTCTGTTGTGTTGTGTCCTTGTGGGTCTTCTTGTGATTTCTGAAGTTTATCGTCTTCTGTTCCTCCAGGATCATTTACCTCTAGGCCTATTCCTTCATAGTTTCTAATTTCTGTGACTTCTGCTATCTGATAATTATTGTTGTGCTCAACAATTTCTGATCCTCCCATTATTAAAAAATTACCAATTGTATTGTTATCATTGGCATGGAGCTCTCCATTTACACTTTGCTCATTTACACTTTGCTCATCTTCTTCTTTATCCTTCTCATTTGGTTCCTCGTCAGCTTGTGCTCCTAGTGGTACTTCGTTCTCATCTGAATCGTATTCCCTTTATGCATCCCATAGTCTGCCTCCACAACCTTGCACTCTTTCTTTAAATGTAGATGATTTTGACCCTTCTACATGAGAATTTAGAGTTTTATTAAGTTCCTTGTTCACTAATGTATCTTGTGATGGGATTTCCTGGCATGATGTATTGATCTTCACTATTACTTCTCCTGTTTTATCCTTGAAACTTCTTTCTACCCATTGTGCAGTGTCGTATTTTGCTTTTGATGCCTCCTTTCCATTGACTAGACCATTAGTCGAACCAATCCCCGATGAGTTAAGATGAAAAGCTTGTGATGCTGGATTTAGCTTTCCCTCATTATTGACCATTGTTTCTTTGTGCTTCTGCTTGTCTATCTATAGTGCTTGTACCCTCCTTGTTCTTATTGTTTTCAAGCTGCTTAGCTGGTGTCATCTCCATTCCATTATTATTGAGACTAGTATTTTGATTTACTACATTTCTAACTCTGTTGTCCTTCACTTCCTTCCATTGCTTTTTTGATGTAACATTCACATTACCCACGACCTTTCTACTAGATAAAATCATTATAGGCTGTGAGTTCCCTATGTTCTGCTTCTTAGCTGTATCTGCTTTGTTAGCATTCTCCTTCTCCACATATAGTTCAGGGTGTATCCTCCAACATTCAAATTGATCATGCCCTTGAAGTTTACAATGTCTGCAATATTTAGGCAGCATGTCATATTGAATTCTCACCCATTCAGTTCTTGTTGTTCCATTAGCTTCATTGAATATGTCCATCCTCACCTTTTTAGGCAAATCTGCAAGTAGATCAACTAGTACCTTCACCCTAGCACAACTAGGTCTAGTTTTATTAATTGTTGCCATGTCTAGATGCATAGGTTTACAAACTGTTGTAGCAAGAGAAAATAGACATTCCTTCATAAAAAAGGTTGGCAATAGACCTGAGAATGAAATCCAAGCCATTGACTTGGTGTTTCTTCATCTGCTCTAAACTTTGAGTCGTAAATCAATGGCCTAAGCTGATATTGATAGCCACCCCTGTCCTTTATGTAATGAGTTTTTGATGAGAAATGTAGATAGTCCTGCCTTAACGTCATTCTAATTAAAATGTGCCTATCCCTTAGAAATCCAATGTTACACTCACCTTTAATTCCGCATTGAATTGGTATTAACTTATGCAATTGTTGAATTTCTGGGATTCCATAAGAACATTTACCAACTATTGCATATTGTAATCCTTCGATGATATCCATCCTTTCTACTTTTGCTTCTATGAACTGAATAACATGCTCTCCATTCAATATTATAGGTGGCCGAATGGGAATTGGCTCAACTTCCTGTTGCTCATGCATTGCAGCATTTAAAGTGCAAGGTTTCAGAATTTTGGAGTAATCCATCGGTTGTTTATTGTTATTTGTGTTCCCTGATGTTTGTGCAATGTTTGGAGGAGGTTGGGTAGGCAGCGCAGCCACCAATGGTGGCTGGACACCTACCTGTGTGTTCATTACAGTTGTAATTCTTTAGCACATTAATTACATGACAAAGGTGCAGCAGCTTTGCAAGAAAATGATGCTATTGTAATTCGAATTAGCTTCAAGTTACTTACTTCTTATGGCTGTGAATCCAATTTCACAGTCCAAATTGTAAAAAAAAACAGTAATTTCGATTTAAAATGAAGTTTAGAATTCAAACCAATCTTAGAAGAGAAGAGAACACTTTCACGTTACCAAAATAAGCTGTTGTGCTGAAAAGTAGCGCTGGAATTAGCTGAATCGCTGAAATTGAATGAAAAACAATGTCTGCTACAGTAACTCGTGAAAATGAATTTAATATCTACAAAAATTGACTATAGATATGAAGTTGAAACCAATTGGGTATTATTCGTAAGGAAATTATGTATCTTTTGACACCAAGTTTGGTTAGTTCCACCATCGGATGACGGAGTTATGACCGGAAAATGATGACGAAATTACTATTCCTTCTCTTCCTAGAGAGAAGGCAGAGAATTTTACTGTTTTGTCCTCTTGGTATTTTCAAAGTGTAAAGCATAGCCTTTTTCCCCTTTGGCATCATTGAAAAGTTGCATAAAATGTGAGATAACCAGATTTTAAAACTTACTCATGGCCACTAGGGATACTTCAAATGCAATCATGGATTAATCATCATAGATCAAGCTAAAAAATTTTAACCATAAAAGAAATATAAACAAACAGTTAGAGCAAAAGACATTGAATTTCATTGATGATTGATAAGATTCTACCACAAAGCATAAGAAGAAATAAAAATACTGAAAACATGAGCAAAAGAAACAAAAAATCCCGAACTAGGTCACTAGTTAATCTACACTAGGCTTAAGGCTGGGAAGAACTAGGTGCTTGGTTTTTGACTTGGAGGAGTTTCAGCATACCTTGAAGAATGCCATAATTTTTCTCTTTTTCTCTTGCCAACTCAGTTCTGAGAGTATATCTCTTAGTCTCCACCTCAACCAACCTCTTCTTCAACCTTTCAATCTCAGTATCCTTAGCCCCACTTTCTTGCACCAAGGATCTGACCTTGTTATTCACTGGTACCTTTTGGATGAACTAGGTTCTTTAGGAGTGACATTGACTTCATAATCGCAAGCAAATAGAGTATTAACCCAAAAATGATCCACGTGTGTACTAACCACCCACTTTTTTATAGGTATATTGAAATGTGCAAGCACAGTTGTGAGAATGAAGCCATAGGGAATGGTATGAGTTTTGGCGCCTTTAATAACTCTATCAAGAAGTTGGATTATAGCTTTCAGTCACTTTCTTCTGTAGGTCTACGAGAGTTTCCTCTACAGATGAACCAGGTGCATCTCCCCAAACAGTCATTGCACTTGTGTCTTTGGTTAAACTCACAAGAGTGGGTGAAGAATCAGCCACTCTTGTCCCATTTCCCCTCACAGTACTCCTAGCACCCTTGCTCTCCTTTTTTTCTTTTTCATTTTTACCACCAACTTCTTCAGATTCTATAGTCTCACCACCTGCTATAGATCCTACAAATCTATTTTCCAAATTTGCAACGACTTTAGAAATTGTCTCAGGAGATTCTTTAGAATCAGAAGGTACCTGTTCAATTTTGGAAGAACCACTCTCTTCCCCTTGAGTAGCAGACTTAAAAGAATCTAGGTAGTTTAATACGGTCAGGAGTCTTGAACGTAAGTGTTTCACTTGTAACAGATAAGTTCACAAGAACTTTGGTATTTGGTAGGACTCTGCTCATGATCCAAATATAGTTATTTCAAATTATGTAGAGTATAGAAAACATACCGTGTTATCTTGATGAACTAGGTTCTTCACTGATAATTCTCGTATGTAAGTCTAAATTCACCAAAATAAAGAAAATATAATTAGAGATTAATGGGTCATTTTAACACATGGCACAAGAGTATACTATGGAAAGTATGAGATTGAGCAAGATTTAATCTAATTATACACAATTTACAGACTTTCTAACCAATTTTCTTTTCAATTTTTTTTAATTTTTTTCGTTTAACCTTGAACTGGTCCTTTTAGGTGATCTTAATCATCTCTAATTCCAAACTGTTCCTCTCAAAGTGATCTCTACTTAAGGATTTTGTGAGGATGTTAGCAATTTGCTTGTCAGTAGCACAAAACTCCACAGTGATCAAGCCTTTCTCATAGTTGTCCCTCAAAAAATGGTGTTTAACATCTATATGCTTAGTTCTCTTATGATGAACCGTAGAGGTGGGCATCGCTCGGTTCAGTCCGGTCGTGAATGTTATCGGTTCAACATATCGATTGTCGGTTTATAAATATACTAAACCGATAAGATATTGGTTATCGGGTATTGGTTTGTCGGTTATCGATCCTTATCGGTTCGGCTATTGATTTATCCGATAAGAATAAAAAATATCCAAAAAAATCATGTTTTTATTATAGAAATCGTGATTAGACTTCTAAGAGAAAGGTACTGAATTTTAGCTCATAAGAAAAGATGGATTAAATTTCAACTTTAAAAAAGAAAACTTTCTTTATTTACATTTGAAAATCTCAATATCATCTCAATTTTTAAAGTTATAAGTTAGTAGGAGTAAGGAATAAAATATTCAACAATCTAATCTTACTAACTATCTTATTGGGGGCGGGCATAATGAATAGAAAAATAATAAAATCCTAATCTTGTAAAACTAAAGAATCAGTGCAACAAAAGAAACAAATATAAATACAAAAAATCTAAACAATTAATTCTTTAAAGTATAAAACTAAAAATCTTAACTGAAGAATTAAGATGAGAAATTCAGAAAAGTTTAAAACTTACTCTAAGGATTAAGGTTTAAAGATAAAGAGTAACTGCCGAGAGAATTGAGAAAATGAAATCATAAGGTGACTTTATATACTTAGTGAGTAAAATAATAATTTTGTTAAAATTTATTGGGCTATCTTTAAACCGTTAATAAGATTGGGCAAACCGAGACCTGAACCGATATCCCAATAGTCAAATAGCATTAAACCGTTATCGAACCATTTACCCAATAACCTGATATCGAAAACCCAATAGTATTTTATCGGTTATACCCGATATATGCCCAGCCCTAATGAACCGGATTCTTAGTCATACTAATAGCACTATTGTTATCACAGAAAATAGGGATGCAACCAACTTCAATACCAAAATCCATCAATTGTTGCTTGATCCACAACAATTGAGCACAATCATGAAGCAGCAACAACATACTCAGCTTCAGCAGTAGATAAGGCCACTAAATTTTTCTTGTTAGTAGCCCATAACACAAGACATGAACTAAGGAAGTGTGTCATACCTGAGCTGCTCTTCCTATCTACTAGGAAACCTACATAATCAGCGTCAGCATATCCCACTAGGTTAAAATTACTTCCTTTTGGATACCAAAGGCAAAGGTCAGTGGTTCCTTTCAAGTATCTCAATATTCACTTGACAGAAGTCAAGTGGGACTTCTTTGGATTTGCCTGAAATTGAGCACAAAGACCTATATTGAAAACAATGTTAGGTCTACTAGCAGTAAGATACAAAAGAGAATCAATCATTCCCCTATACAACTTCTGATCAATAGATGAACCAGGTTCATCTATATCCAATTTCATGGATGTTGTATAGGGATGTCAAATTTCTTTGGATGTTCCTTCCTAGTTTTGTTATTGAGAAATAGGTTCATGGACAGGTTCCCTCGAAGTTCGAGGATCAATTCCTCTCTAGTCAGTTCCCCATGTCATGTTGCCCTGGGTGGAAGGACATGTTCCATCATCTGTTCCTTCTTGTGATGCATCTTCAGGTTGGATAGTGGTTTCACCATTTGGATTTCTTATCAACCCAATCTCTTCATTATCTTGTTCCTGCCTCTCGGAAAGAATGTTAGTATTTAAAAAATAACATATACATTTTTTTTGTACACGCATAGTTTTTTTAGTGTATATCTTATAAGTACTATGTAAAGAATATCTCCAGAATACTCCCTCATCACTTCTGGGATCATACTTACCTAGAGAGTCTTTGCCATTATTGTGCACAAAGCATTTGCATCTAAATGCCCTAAGATGAGATATATTTAGCTTTCTCCCTTTAAGTGACTCATAGGGAATCTTCTTAATAAGAGGTCTAGTCATGCAACTATTTATGATGTAGCATGCAAAAATTCAGCAAACTTAGCATTTCCAAGTTCAATTCCATGATTAGACCTAATTGATGCAAGTTGATTACCTAGTTGTTTCTGAGTTTTTCTAACAAAAGAAGTAAACATGTCAAATGTTTCATCTTTAGATGTTAAAAATAATGTCCAAGTAAACTAGAGTAATCATCAACCTCCGCTTAATGTTCTCATTGGACCACAGAGATCCATATGGACCAGTTCCATCGTTCTGGTGGTGCTTACCACTTTCTTGCATTTAAAAGAGGATCTTACCTGCTTCCCCCTTGTACAAGCCTCACAAACTTTGTCTTACTTGAACTTGATGTTAGGCATCCCTATCACCCCTATCACCAGATCCTTGGAGACTAATTTGTTGAGTTAACTCAGACTTGCATGTCCAAGTCTCTTGTGCCAAAGGAGGGGATCATTGTCCAACACACTTAAGCAAGTGAGTTTATTTTCTGAAAGTGTGGACAAATCTACAATGTATGAATTGTTTACTCTTTTTCCCTGCAAAACAATCTTGTCAGTGGTAAGATTAATCACAAAATATTTGGTAGAGGTGAATGCTACCAAGTTACCTCTATCACACAATTGTGATTGTCTTATTAGTTTGTATTTTAGGCCATCTATCAAGTAGACATTCTCAATAGAGTGAGAATCGGTCTTACCTACCTTTCTAACCCCAATGATTCTTCACATTTCCAAAGGAGACATTACCTCATTGGAGGTCCTTAAATGGAAGGAACTGGTTCTTGCTTCGTGTCATATGCTTTGAGCAGCCACTATCCATGTACCATATTTGGTTGCTCCCCTTCAGTTGAACCTACAAAAGGAAATTAGGGGTTAGTCTTAGAAACTCAAACTAGTTTGGGTCCCTTTCTATAGGCAAAACGGTAAATCAAATTCTTTTTAGCCCAACCTGGCAGCCTATTTTTCCCTTGAACAAATTCTTTATTCTTTTTACTAGACTTTTCTTTTGCAATACATTCAGATTTATAATGACCAGGTTTACCACAGTGTGTGCAAATTATGTTCTTAGGAAGTATGAGGTACTTGCTTTTGGGATCCCACTTAGGTGCAGGGGTCCCGTAGCCAAGTCCTCTCTTATTGCTACTATGGTGTTCATGTAGCCATGAAAGTGCATCAGAGGACCTATTCCATTTACAGGTTATGTCTAACTCATGCTTAACCTTGTTTAGATCCTCCTTAAGGACTATTATTTGCTCATCTCTTTTGTACAACTCATCTTTCATTTTTTTTACATTTTCTTCTAAAGTGAGTTGTGTGTGATCTCTTTCTTTTTACCAGTTCTAATTTCAATTTTAGATTTTCAGATCTAAGCTCAAGGATAATGGTGTCAAGTTCATGAACCCGATTCTTTAACTCACCATTTTTACTTTTACTTTCACTAGCCCTAAGTTTCAAATTTTTGCACTTAACTTTCAAAATCACACACTCCTTAGACAGTTGTTCCTTTTCATTATTTAGATCCTCAGATTCATCAATGAAATCCAGGAGTAACTCAGATAGTCTTTCTTTAGATAAAAATTTAATCTTGTCTTTGAGATGAATTATACTTACCTCAGATTCCTTATCGGATTCTCCAATTACCATAAGTGCTTGTTCATCTCCATCTTCACCCTCTGAGTCCTCATCTGAGCTTTCTCGCCAGGCAGCAACCATAGCCTTTGTTGATCCTTTGTTCTTCTTGGGTTGAACCCGTTCCTTCTTCATGTTCCTTCGTTCAGCTCTTTCCTTCTTCCATTCAATTTCCCATTGAGGGCAGTTTTTTATGTGGTGATCAGTCTTCCCACACTTGTAACAACCCTCATTGGTTTGTTTTTCAGGAACCCTTGGTTTGATGTAGTTTCCACTTCTTGAAGGACAATTTCCTCTTATTAGGTACTTCTTGAAGTCCTTTGTGATCATGGTCATTTCATCCTCCTCTAGATCAGCACCTTCAGTAATTCTGAATGTCAGGCTCCTTTCCTTCTTGGGTGCATCCATCTTCATGGATTGCCTTCTAAGTTCATAGGCAGTGAGATTTCCAATTAGCTCATCCAACTTAAGAGTGGCAAAGTTCTTTGATTCTTGAATAGCAGTGATTTTGCTTTCCCAAGTAACAGGCAAAACCATTGTCAGAATTTTCTCAACCTTGTCTTCTTCAAGAATAACCCTTCCAAAAGACTTAAGTTCATTTTTCAGTATGGTGAACCTTGTATACATCTCCTGGATGGTTTCCCCTTCATTTATGGTGAAATTCTCATATTGAAAATACATCAGTGTTCCTCTTGATCTCTTTACTTGAGGAGTTCCTTCATGAGCCACTTGTAAAGTGCCCCATATTTCCTTAGCAGTGGTTGTTGATACCCAATTTTTCCCTAGGTATTTTTGTACCCAAAATACTTCCAAAATAGCATACATGTGCATATATCAGCACATCCAAGAGTTTTGGTATTTTTAATGATTTTTAAACCAATTTATTGCCTATTTTAATACCATAAAATCCAATAATTACTCCCAAAATTATTATTTTGGGTGAATAACTTATTTTATCCTCATATTTTCATCAAAATATAATTAAGGTAATTTTTGCATATTTTTACAAATTCATTTGGCATTTTTAAAGTTAAATTGCATATAATTGCAATTACAGCCTATTTTGTAATTGATAGCATTTTATAATTACAAAATTAACCCCAGCATTTTAAATTAATATTTATATAATATTTGTTTATCAAATACTTTTAATTTATTTTTAAAATCGTTATTGCTATTTTTATAAAACAAAATGGGAAAAGTGGCTATTTACAATCTAGCCTCAATTGTATTCCAATTTCAGCCAATTTGGCACCCCAATTCAACCCAACTCAGCCCCAAAATTGAGCCCAAATTACCCAGCCCAATTACCACTCTAACCCGACCCAACACCTATTCAACTGACCCAGCCCATAACCCCTTTTAAATCCCGGTCGTTGATCATTTAGATCAACGGCCACCGTTGCTTCTTACCTTTTTAATCCAAACGACCCTAAACCCTACCTCATTCTTTCAGAGATGCCGCCTTTGAATCCCTTCTTTCCCTCAACTCTCTCTCAACTCACCTCAAACCCTAGCCGCCCCTCTCACTAAAACCTCAATCCATGGCTTCCCAGGCTTATTGGAGACCTATACCAGCCTCTCATGGCTTCTATGTGCTCGTTTCTGAGGTCCTATGACCAGATCTTGAAAGGTTTTCGACCAAGCCTTTGCTTGATGACTATTCTCCAGTCGTCTTCAACCTTTGTCCGGCCAGCCATGGCTATTCGAGTTCGACCTTCGACTCTCCTGCTTAGATCGATGGTTTTCAAAGCCTTCCTCATCACCTGGGTTTCTTACGAAACCCTAATCTCTAAGGTTCCTCTGATTTTATTTCAGATCTGCTCCAGATCTATGTATGTTTTGAACTTGCTAAGCATCTTTCTCAAAGTTTCTTTACTTTTTTGCTTTCAAAACTCTTTATTCTTT
Organism: Nicotiana tabacum; assembly: GCF_000715075.1. NCBI lineage: Eukaryota > Viridiplantae > Streptophyta > Magnoliopsida > Solanales > Solanaceae > Nicotiana > Nicotiana tabacum. Next base: position 236,897 of record NW_027438263.1, read on the forward strand.
AATTAGGGTTTATGTTAAGGTATTTCGAATCTCTTCTCTGATTATTGACATGTTTTACTGTGTTTGCTTGTGTTGTTTTCTATATGAGTTAGCATGTTTAAAACCCTAATTCTTGAGATTTTGTTCGAGTTTCGTAGTCTGTTTGTAAACATTCGTTTACCTTGTTTTTCTATCTAAGTTAGCATGTTGAAAACCCTAATTTTTGGGGTTTATTCGAGATTCTGAATTTGTTTGCTTGTTTCACTTGTTTATCGCCTCTAAACCTGACTGATTTTGAAAACCCTAGTTCTTTGGGGGTCTATTTGAGTTCCTGAAGTTCTTCGTCTGTTGAAATTGCTCAATGTGATTCCTTTACTTCAACTCTCTTTTTTCTTTTTGTGACTCTTTTGGTTCTGAGTTCTTGCTACTTGTCAAACTCGACTATGATTTTCACTCGACTCTTTGCATGCCTCTGATCCTTTTCTCTATTACTAAACCACTGAAATCTGACTATCATGCTTCGAATGCTTACTCTATGCTACTACTGTATGTCGTTTCTTTTGCCATAGCTTGGCCTCACATGTCTATTACTTGTACATTCCTTTATATACTAAGTCCCTTCTATGATTGATTTTCAAACTCATAACGGATTTCAAAACTTTTCCCTCTTACTCGCCTGATAAGGGTTAATTGATTCTCTTTCTTGGTTTGGCCTTACTAAACCCTTTCCAAAAATAAGTACAATCCTGTACTTGGACTTAAATACCTATTGTATGATTTTACTGCTCCTTTTATGGCAACAATCATTCTGCTTACAGACTGATTTTCTTTTCTTATTTACCTGTTAGTATCCGTTTGAACAATAATCCCTTGATTAAAGGGAAGTCTTGTGTTAATTGATTCTGGTTGTGATCATGCCCATACTTGTGTTAAAGTTATACTTGTTACCTTATTCTTTACTCGTTTTCAAAATTATAAATACCTATACTCTTCTCTTTCAAAGACACGAACACACACAACATAAGTCACTACTTCTTCTCTAAAATACTTTTAGTTTTTTCTTAAAAGCACGAGTTTTTCTCTGAACTCATAAGCTAGAGTCCTCTTCTCTAATTGTGCTTTGGCTGCAAGTATTCTGCTTTTCTTCTTGCTTACTTTTCTACAACTGGTATGTCTCTTCTTGTTTAAATTCTGCCTCTCTCTTATGTGTTTATGCTTCAGTCTTCTCTTTGTTTATTTTACTGCTTTTTGCAAGTTTGTTTATTCCTACTCCTATATGAATCCCCATCCCTAAACCCTTTGTATGTTGAGTTATGGTTCAGAAAACATGACAACACTTGATATTGTTGTTCATGTATATGGACTAGACTCCCTGAGTCCTAAACTCTTTCAATTCCCATTCCCCTTTCCCTTTATGTGTATTCTGAGCCTGAGACTTTGGTCTGGCAGTGTCCTAATCACTATCCAGACCATAGTCTGACCTTCAATAGGTTTGTGCTCTTCTTTATTAGCTGAACAGGCCTGGTCAGGGGTGTGCCAGCCTATCCTATGGCTAGGCATGACCACCACCCTGCCATGGCACTCCCTAACCCCCCTCTTGCACTTACACTCATTCTTAGAAACTAAGTTATGCCCTTCTCTTGTGAACCTTGCCTTGGGACCCCCTGAGCTCCCTCTGAACTTGGACACCTGAGGGCTGGCCCTTCCACACTGCATTATAACTCTTTCTAATTAATATCTTGGGTGTAAGCACTGCCTCTTGAAACTCCTTGGATCTCTGAAATGCCCTAGATAAGAGAAAGCTTTGGAAATCTGGATTTCCGGAAGTGGTTCAATCTCATATTATTAGATACTAAGTCTGAATTAGGCTGCTCGGATGTAGCTGTAATTTCTAATGTATTTTTATTTCTGTCTTATTTTTCTGGTCTATAATAATTTGTATAAACTCGGAGATCTAGTAAAAAGAGGAGGGGATTTACTTTTATGCACAAAAGGGTAGAAATCATGCCTATAGGACTTTTATTGTTAATCTATGCAATCTCACAAGTAGAAACCATGCATATAGGATCTAACTTCTGATTTCTGCAACTATGCATATAGATACCATGCCTATAGGGATTTGCATTTCTGCATTTATAATGACACTAGGCAAACCGTTAGGTTTAATGATAAATCAACATATAGATATCATGTTTATAAGGTTGTTAACGTTTGAAAGGTATTAAAATCAGTAACTCGTAGAGATCATGCCTATAGGAACTTCAAATCAGAATTGTTTTACTCGTCTAAAACAGTACTGACCCTTTTTGCTAAAACAAGCGACTTTCTGCACGTTTTCTGAACCTTTAAAACTTTTCTTGCAACCAAATTAGTGCATCTTTTTCCTTCTTGATAAATATTCTCAAATCAGTGCATATTTTCTGAAAACTTACTGCTTTCCTGATAATTTGACAAACATTTTTTCAAATCAATCTGAATTCACTTCTTTATACTTATCTGATAAACCTTTTGAATCAGTCTGCAATTCAGTTCTTTTGTTAAAACTCAGCAACTCTTTTTCTTAAACAAGTATGTTTTCTGAAACTCGTTTTAAATCATTTTCTTTGTATTAAGTCTGCAATCTTTTCTGAAACTTATCTTATTCTGCAACTCCTTTACAATCAGTAGTTCCGTCCCACACTTAAGGTAAAGTTGACTAATTAAAGTGGCTCAGTCTTTGACAACTGCATTCGAGTGAGCCTAATGCGGACTTCCTATCTAAAAGTATGTGTTGAATCAGTCCGCTTATCGCTTTAATTTTAAAGACCAAACCAGTACATGCAAGACATGCTAAACTCTATGGCTTATCTGATTTAAGGAGGTTTACTTGAGCCTTACTTGCTTATCTGCCTCCACTTTTACTTGTATTATGTGTTATGATTAACGCCTTAGTATTTTGTCCTTTGAAACTCTCAAAAGGCCCCCAAACCCCTTTCCCTTTAGGATTAGTAGTCCTAAATGCATCTGGGACTAAGGATTGGGACGGGTACTAACATGCAATAAGTAACGAAACTTACCGCGCTTTAATACCTTAACGGGGTGGGAAGGGTAGAATATGGATATGATGACCGGTGCGCTAATATCACGTGTGACCCCTTTTATGAGGAGTGATTGCTGGATATTGCATTGATGTGATCCATATTATCGGTAAACCTAGGACCCCTTTCCCCTTTACTTGTTAATTTTTAAGTTTTCTTTTAAAACTAATTTTCTAAACTCTCTACTTCTTCAACTCTTAAACTTGTTTGCAAAATTATGTGAAGCCCTTTGCTTTATTTTTCTACTTGTCTTCTTAAAGTCACAATTATAGCATGGCCGGGAACCACACTTGTGGATCCTGAGGGGTGCCTAACACCTTCCCCTCGGGATAATTTCTAGCCCTTACCCTAATCTCTAGTCTCTTCATCTCAAACTCTTCTAAAAAGTGCCCTAATGCACTATAATCATTAGGTGGCGATTCTTCAACTTCTAAACCCAATTTTCGAAAGGGAATAGAGTTGTCCTCCCAATGTCGTATACCCGATTTTGACCCATAGAAAAAGGGGGCGTCGATAGTGGTACAACTTTGAAGCCAACTGTACTCATCGAACCCAGTCCATACACAAGCCATTTCTTGGCCTTGGCATTCTTCTCTCATTTCTTTAAGTCTTCAGCAGTGCAGTTAGCTCTTGTCTTTGGCACATCCACTCCTTCAACATTCTTCTTTATAATTGCCAGGGGACCATCAGTGACTATGTCCCAGAGTTCATAGTCTTCTCCTATGATATGATCTCTCATCCTGTTCTTCCACCAAGAAAGAGTAGAGGCCTAGTAGTGGATTGCCCTTCCCAGTTTCCAAGTGGTGCGCTCATCTTGATCTGTTCCTAAGGTGTTAGCCTCTTCAAGGATAACCTGCTTTGATACTAATTGATGTTTTAGACTTCAGTACCACATAAGAGGGAGGGTGATTTGTGTGATGACCAATTTTTCTCTTAAACTGATTGTAGAAGGACCTGGTTCTTCTATGCGTTCCTTATGCTACTATTGTGGAATAATAAATGTAGAAACTAAAGAACAAAAGTATTTTTACATGAAAAACACCCGGCTCAAAAGGTGAAAAAACCACGACCTACTACTCAGTAGGATTTTCTCCAACACTTCACTAAATCATTGAGCCAAAACATCATTTACAAAACTCTTTGTAAACCTAAGGATTACCTCTAATCCCGTCGTAGCAACCCGTCTCTAACTATTGCGACAACTTCAAGTTAACTCTAACTTGAATACTCAAAGTACATATTACAATTGCTTCTGGATAAATCTGAAAAGTACAGTATGAAAACACCTACTACAATTGAACTACAAATAAAGAAAGACACATAAAACTTTTATGGAGCTTGTTCTTCAATCTGGTTCATGTAGTTTCAGGTTTGCACACTTGAATCACACACGAACTGCTTGCAAAAAAACTTGTTATTTTGCTCGCAATTCACGTTTAACTTCTGCGTTTTTGTGCAACACCTGTAATGAGAGAACATCCTGCAATTTATAGAGTTAGTAAATGAAGAAATAACTAGAGTTCTGATGCAACTCTTCCTTGATGGAAGAGTTCTAGTTGATTTCAACTTCTAACCCCTTCCCTATCTTGGATAGTGTTCTCATTGATGAAGGAGTCCTTCTCCTTATTAATAATGCAACCTTTTCGATCAAGAGATATTAAATACACCAAATTAAGCTTATCTCTATCACGTGCATCCCACATGCTCGAATCTGCCCGTTTTTATGAACCCGAGGGATGGACTACTGGGATGGACCTGGTTCATGTCTGAGTTCCTTTGTCAATCTTCAAAACTTAACCTTTACTTGGGCCAACACTCAATAATAACAATATGAATGGGAATTACTTAACAAGGAAAGATATCTCGAAAATAAACAATTTCAACGTCAATGTGATATTAGCTTTCATAACTTCAACTTCAACAACTCAAAATGGAGGCTTTCCGCGGAATGACAATTTTCACTTTAAAAGTACAATATATGCTTAACAATAAAATAAAAGAGATGGTATGAACTAGTATCTATATCTAAGTACATGGAATAACTCAACACGGAAGGACAACATGAAATAACAAACTCCAAATAAGAATAACTCGACAATAAAAGAGGTAACAAGACAATAAGAGAGATAACAAAAGCAATTAAAGCATATAAGAGCATGTTTGACAATAAAGAATAGAGCATGTAATAACAATATGTAAATCATGTAAGAGCAATTTAAAAATGACAGATATAACATGATATTACAATTTTTAATTTAATGCATGAAATAGTCTAAGAGTCTAGTCCGGTCAAAGTACCACACATAAGCCCGTGTACACACTCGGCACCTCGTGTACACGTCTATCACATAACTCAAACAACACAAATCAACCTAATTCCTAAGGGGTAGTTCCTCTACGCTAAGTTAGGCAAGATACTTATCTCAAACAAGTCAAATTAATCACCTAATAATCTTTTCCCACGAATATCCAACTTTGGACTTCTCGAATCTAGCAAAAATATTTTAATACCATAAATACAAACCATAGGAAGCAATTCCAGGTAATAAAGTTGCAATCTTTAAAAAAAATCAAAAGGTCAACTTATAAAGTCAACTCGAAACCCGCACTTAAGAACCCAACTAAACTTACAAAATCCGAACACCCATCAATAATGAGTCTAACCATACCAAAAATTTTCAATTCTGACCTCAAATCAACCTTCAAATCCCCAATTTTCACTTTAGGAAAGTTTTACAAAAATTCCCCATTTTTAGTTTAATTCACTAAATAAATGATAAAAAATAAGATGGAATCATGAAAAATGAACAAATCTGAGTAAAAACAATTACCCTGATCCAAATCATGAAAATCCCCTCCAAAATCGCCCAGCCGAGCTATCTACCTCAAAATATGATATAATAACTCTAACCCTCGAAGTGGATTTTTAACATTCTACCGAGTGACTTACCTTTTGCGATCGCGGACAATCCTACGCGGTCGCGAAGAACAACTTCCAGCCACACCAAAATTTTCCTTACGCGAACGCAGGCTAAGAGTCACGAATGTGAAGCATACATTCTCCAGAACTATGCGAACGCCGAAACAACATCGCAATCGCGTAGGCTAATGCCTGGCACCTTAGCTGAACTCACACTACTACGTGAACACGAATGCTCAACCGCAATCGCGAAGATCACAACCATCTAAAGCTTCGCGAACGTGTCACCACTTCGCAAACACGATGTACATTTTGCCTGCCTCCAAGAACACTCTACGTGATCGCGTCCTTCTCCTCGGGATCACGAAGGAGAAAACTAGACACCAGATATCAGCAGCTCCTAAAGTCCAAAACATGGTCCGACGACCATCCGAAACAATCCTCGGGCCCCTGGACTCCCTCCAAACACACCAACCCGCCCTAAAACACAATACAAACTTATTCTAACCTTCAAATCAAATCAAATAATGCCAAAACCACGAATCATACATCAATTCGAGCCTAATGAAATAATGAATTCCCAACTTCTAAAACCAAATGCCGAACCATACCAAATCAACTCCGAATGACCTCAAGTTTTGCACACTAGTCCCAAATGACACAACAGACCTATTCCAACCCTCGGGACCGAAATCCAAATACGGTATCAACAAAGTCAACTCTCGGTCAAACCTCTCAACCTTCCAAACCTTTCTAACTTTCGCCAATTCAAGCCAATGACATACAGACCTCCAAACCAACATCCAGACATACGCTTAAGTCAAAAATCACCATATGAAGCTATCAAAACCATCAAAACTCCATTATGGAGTCATCTACACAAAAGTCAAACTCCGATCAACTCTTTCAACCTAAGCTTTCAACTTTGGGACTAAGTGTCTCAATTCACTCCGAAACTCACCCGAAACTAAACCAACTACCCCAGCAAGTCACATAACCATAATTAAATATAGAGGAAGCAACAAATAGAGAAACGTGGCTAAATTACTCAAAATAACTGGCCAGATTGTTACATACAAGGACATTTCGTATTAGATATGTAGTTGTCCGTTATTTCACTATACTCGACTTTAATATACTAACCATCATCAGCTTTGTCTCTAGGAACTCTATGCTCGCACCCCCATTCTATAATGACCTTTCCCCTAGTCCTATCCATCTTTCTCTCAGTGGTAGTAGCTTTACCACCACTGCACATCTGTTGTATACTGTTCCTTGTACGTATGTTCATGCATTTAATATAATATGCTATATTTTGCACACACAAAAAACAAAACCAAATAGAAGATTAATAACGAGCTATTTGACTTCAATTTATATGCTCACGGATGTGTGACTAACTTAAACTCACTACAAATTATTACATCTAAAAAAAGACAAAAATAAAAAAGCTTTATTTCCAACGTGCTACAACAAAGATGCTAACTTATTTGACGAAATAACAATTTCATCTCTAAATTTATCTCGGACGATATACATGTGATAAAAATTTGTATGATCACTCACCGCCTCCATTCACATCTCCAACCTTTTGAATCACCATTATGGCACCGCAAAATTTCAAATTGTGAAGACATTTGTCTCTCAATAAAAATGATGTATAAAGCTGAGAATTAAATCTCAAATTGTCTAATAGTTAGTTGTAATAATTTTAAAAAATAATAAAATTTTAAAAGTTAATTGTAATCATAATTTTATCCAACATGGAATGCACTACAAAGGGTAAAAAACTTAATTGACATTAAGATACATAGATTCGTTAGTCTTGAAAGAATGAATGACGGAAGGATTAAATTGGTTAATTTTGAAAACGTTTGAGTATGTTTTTTGTCCACAAGAATACTTAAGGATTTAACTTGAGTTGTGGGTGTAAGTTAACCGGAAAAGAAGTGTATTCAGATCAAGGCATGTGTCTGGTTCCAGGCGTCGAAGTTGTAGGAGCATTACTCCCTCGTACGCGGAAAGCCATCCTTCTTATGATATATCCCAACCCCACCAGAATTAGTCGCCATTGCTGGATAGCAAAGTTCACATACCGATGAAGAAGTGAGTCAAAATGTCGGCTTCTCAAATGCTAGGCGGGCCTTCGCGCTGTGGCTGGGTACTGGGTCCGTCCCTTGATAAGATCATCAAGAACGTCGCCTGGAGGAAACACTCGCAGCTCGTCGCCGCCTGCAAGTCCGCTCTCGACAAGCTTGATTCCGTTGTTGACGACCCTGTAGATCCAGCTTCCTGCACCCCTCTCTATGGCCTCTCTCCTTCCGATGCTGATTTCGTCTTGCAACCCCTCATCATGGCTCTCGACTCTGCATCTCCCAAAGTTGTCGAACCCGCCCTAGATTGCGCCTTCAGGTTATTCTCCTTGGGCTTGATCCGATGCGAGATCGACACCCCCAGCCCTAACCCAAGTCCTCCCTCCCTCATTTTCCGCCTTATAGATTCCGTCTGCAAATGCGGCGCTCTTGGGGACGAAGGAATCGAGCTTGCACTTCTCAGGGTCTTGCTCTCCGTCGTTCGATCTCCCTACGTGCTTGTCAGAGGTGATTGCCTTGTCCACGTTGTTAGGTCCTGTTACAATGTCTATCTCGGGGGCATGAATGGCACCAATCAGATCTGCGCCAAGTCCGTCCTTGCTCAGATGATGATGATTGTTTTCACCAGGGTGGAGGAGAACTCCATGATGGTGGAATTCAAGACCGTCTCTGTGGCTGAACTGTTGGAGTTCACGGATAGGAATTTGAATGAGGGCAGCTCTATACAGTTCGCCCAGAACTTTCTCAATGAGATTGTGGATGCCAAATCCAAGGAAGGCCTTGCTGAATCGAAATTGTGTTTGCAGTTGGAGAATGACAAGGGTGAAAAAAAGAAGGGTGAGCCCACCGATGGGGAACTTAGTGAGGGAGCTGATCTGAGTGGTTACAGTAAAATTAGAGAGGACGGTTTCATGCTCTTCAAGAATTTATGCAAGTTGTCTATGAAATTTTCATCACAGGAGCATGCAGATGACAATATTTTGTTAAGGGGGAAAGTGTTATCGTTGGAGCTCCTAAAGGTTATAATGGATAATGCTGGTCCAATTTGGCGCTCAAATGAGAGGTTTATGTCATTCTGTTACTGTGTTCTGCTGATTTCTTGCCGTCTATTTCTTTTTGTTTGTTACGCAGGGTCTACTCATTCAACTAATATGGCCGGGAAATTACATCTTATGCTTTTATGATAGACCCTCTTAAGTCAAGGAGTTAACTTCTGTCACCAGTTCGACAATAGATCTTTCTAATTGGAACTTTTAGATTAGTTTTGCTTGCAAGATGTGATGGTTTAAATAAATGTCTAGCTTCCCCTGATATACAGACATTACATAGATTGATATGATAGTTCGCCTGCCCTTAAAGAAATCTTTGGTGGTGTAGAATGTAGTTAGTTCTCAGATAAAGGATGAAAAAATGTCAGTGGGAGAGCTCACGAAGCTACAAGTGTCGTAGAAACGGATTATTTGTAGTATTTGACCATTATGCATCTCGGCTATTCCACCAGATACCAAGCTTATCGTGATTGCATGAAGTTGTGGTGTAAACTTTGAAGCTTGGGTTCTTGTATCTTTTCACTACATGTCATTTCGAGTTGATTTATGTTCGCTTTGAGGCTTTTTCTGGTTGTTTCTGTTTAAATTGGAGCTCCAACTAGACTGTCTTTTGAGCTCATTTCGAGATCTTCAAGCTTAGTCAAGTGATATGGTTGTCTCACTCATATTGACTTGAAGTCAATCTCCCCTTCAGATCTACTTTGCTCTCCGTCTTCGAATATGGCCTCGGTCGAGGCAACAACCAGTTTTCTACAGGATTCTTGTGTTGTGACTTACCTTTGAAGGAAATTCTTCTTTTTGTTCATTTGTTTCCTTGTTTTACATCTCTGGTTTTCTGAACCTTGAAACTTGGCGGCACAGAAGTGCAAATGGCCTCCGGGTACCTCATTCTGGTTCACTTGCTTTAAGTTCCACTTTTAGACTTTTGTCTTGATGGGTCAGAACCACTTCTTAGGCTCATTTTAACTTCAGTTCATGGTGTAGAATTTTTTAAAAGTGGCCTGTCATTATGTAGTCCACTTTCTCCTTGTCTTATGGGGTCTTCATCATTCTCTTCTTGTGTTGCCAAAGTGAAAACATAACTAAGGCACATATTTAACTACAGAAAGGCACAAATAATCCTAATTTAGAAAAAGTCAAAAATAATGAATAAGGGGTAAATGTGATGCAATAAAAAATTATTTTTAATACAAACAACAATTATATGAACAAAGAAATTGAAAAACCTTCAATCAAGTGAAATATATGATTTGAGATTGAGGCGTAGCAATAGTATTTGTTGTTAAGTGAAATATACGAAGTACAAATCATGTTTATCGAGTTCCAAACCATTTTAAATTTGTAATTCAGATGCAAAGATACAAATTTAAGTTTCTAATTCAAAATTTAGCGAATGATTATCTTATACTAAATTTTGACTTTTCTGTTTCTCATCTCTTACGCTTTGCAAGTTATCTTAATTGTTAGAGTCAACCCTTTTCAAGATAGAGTATGTGGACGATTTGACGCATGCCTTAGGATAAGTCTCTTGGTGAAGCACACAACTTATCTATGCTTAGCTTCAGTCTTCAAAAGTTAAGCTGGCATCAAGCGAGTCCTTGACAACACTAACCTTGCCATGCGTTCAATTAGAGCTAGGCTTGACGAGCAGCGGGGGAGCTGGGGGCGTAAGGGGTTTCATCAGAACCTCCTTCGCCGGAAAAAACACTTTATATATAGTATAAGTTGAATCCCCTTGGCTTGTTCTTTTGTTTACTTCTATATATTTTGAATTCCTTTAGTGATAATCCTTGATGTGCCACTATGAGGCTCAAGGACCTTCCCCTTTTTCATAATGGACCTTGCTTCCCCCACTTACATTAAGTCCGCTCCAGGCCTACGTTTTATGGCCCATCTGTGTTCATATTTGTATTGCAAACGTACAAATGGGTCGTCCTATGCCATTGGCGGTTGGTTGTCGTCTTCTTCCTCTATTCTAGTGTCTTTTTGTACGTTAGTGATGACTAACGATTGTGGTTCTCACATTGCCTTCAGATTGAAAGACATTGGTCTCAACTTTTTTGGGTCGTAGTTGATGCTTCGAATTTGTCCACTCAGCTATTTTTCCGGTGAAACCCATTTTTGGTTACACATAGTGCTATTCTCATCCAAAATTTAACTACAGTACTCGTCTGCCTTGGTCCTTTACTAAAGTTTATTTTAATTTTAAGGTCCTTAGAAATCTAACCCCAAATGGGGCATTCCATGCATGAGAAGCGGATCCGCTACGTCTCGGGTGAACCTTCTGACTTCTGTCACATGTACACACCCTGTATGACTTCTAAACTCCAACTTCTTCTTGGTTTTAGAGTTCGAGTCTTCACCATATTATCATGCTTGCGGCTTGGTTCATGTTACAACCCTCACTTCTTTTGACATTCTGCTCCAGAAGATTCCTTACTTACTGGCAGAAGTTTTAGAGAGAAGGAAGAGATGGTAAAAACTTGACTGACAGATTAACATTTGTAGGATAGCAAGTCTTAGATTATCATTACTGGTAAAAGTTGGACTACAAATCCTTGTAACGGGTCTTGCATCTAATACTGAAGTTGATGTAAGAGAGTTTCTCAAAAAAAAAAAAAGGTTTCTCACAACACTTAAGATATTGAAACTCGTAATGAAACAAGAATATGAAAGTAAATCCTGATGTAACTGAGTTTGCTGTAGCTGGAAAAGTGATTTAAGCTAAAATTTCTTTTAGATTTATTCTTGATTGTAGATTTTATCCTACAACATTCAACTTGATTGATAAAGAAAGTCCGCCCTTCTTTATTCTTAATGTAGCAAAGTCGAGCTTTGTGTAGAAGTCATTTGTCTCAACTGGGTTCTAAAGAACTCAAGATAATAATATGTTAAAGTATCTGCATTTTCGAAAAAAAGGTTGATGTATCCGGTATATTTCTGGCTTAACATTGTCCTCTGAATACAGGTTTCTCAATGTTATCAAGCAATTTTTATGCTTGTCATTGTTGAAGAACAGTGCATTATCTGTGATGACGATCTTTCAACTTCTTTGTTCAATATTCAAGAACTTATTATCAAAATATAGATCTGGGTTGAAATCGGAAATTGGAATCTTTTTTCCCATGCTCATCTTACGTGTGCTGGAGAATGTGCTTCAGCCTAGTTTCTTGCAGAAGATGACTGTTTTGAGTTTGCTGGAGGAGGTATCAAAGGATCCTCAGATTATCATTGATGTCTTTGTCAATTATGATTGTGATGTCGATGCTCCCAACATTTTTGAAAGGTACTTTTTGTTAGTTGTGCTCTACTTTTTGCTATGACTGTAATCTATGTCCTCTAGTATGTGACCAAGTAAACTTTGAAGAAGAACAATCATATATTTCACTAATGGCGTATTTGGATTATATTATGTAATGGTTTGTTTCATCAGTCGTAGACACTGCTGCATTCATTTTACAAGCTTCTTAGTTGATTGTTGAGATTTATTCTGATGTTGCACTCTTTTTTCAAGCTTCTTAGTTGATTTTGATGTTCACAGTAAAAATCCAGAGTCGAGGTCCTTGAGTTTTATTATGTTTTTGGTTGGACTTTAAAGTATATGATGGATTCTTTAACCGAAAAAGGTTATAGTAGAATGTTTCTCTTTGTTGTTAGGTATGAACCGAAAATCCAAGTCTGAGATACAACTTGATCTCCAAGTCTAATAGTTTTTGACTCGGTCTAGACTTGTCCCAAGTTTATTTAGTTTCCAAGACACTTCCCATATTAACCTCAGACTATTTGCCGATAGCGTTGGCTGTAATAGGAGGCAAAGGCGAAGGGGGCATGCGCCTCTCATATCCGAGGTCACATGGCTAAGGGTGATGGACTTTGGGAATAGGATGGTGCAATGGTGAGGTAGTTATCAAAAGGAATATTGTCTTTCCAAATGGCTAGCAAGATGAAATTCCTAAGAAGGGATAATTGAAGGTTGAACAAACAGGTTTATGGGTGGGCAAAGGGTAAATAAGATTGCTAATGCCTATCTTGGAGGAATTAGAGAGTAGATAGGGGAGATAGTTAGATTGCGGAGGAGAAAGTGGAGTTGGCAATAGTCCAGGAAACTTCATGGAGGCAAAAACCAAAGAAGCTTTGGTATAAGAGCTTTAGGCGAGAGACTAGTTGTTGTGCAATCACCCGCAACATACAAGTGATAAGCTCCCTTGCCATCAATGTTGTCAAAGGCGGCAAAAAAAGGCGCAATGAAGGAAAGAAATAAATATATATGTAATTCAAGGAAAAAAGTTAATAAATTCACTCATAATATTTTCCTTAGTAACTAATACACTTGTTTGTCGATTACTATTGTTGTTTAATAATGCCCAATTTAAGATAACAAAATAAGTGCACACTTTAGTGCCTTGGTACACACACTGAAATGCAACTTGAGCGAAGCGAAGCACCCTGTCATGCACCTCCACGTGCCAAGGAGACTCCTTTTCATTGTGTACCTACCTCTGGGTACCCACTGCCCGAAACCTTGTCATGCACCTCCATGTGTGTCCCGGTGTTATCAAAGGCGAAAAGCGCAAAAAACCTTTAAGGTCTGTTGGAGCTTTAAGCGCGAAGCGCAAGTAAAGCGTGGACTTTAATGAAGAAAGGCGCAAGTGAAGAAAACTACAAATATATATGTGTAGTCAAAGACTAATATCTATAGGCATGCATACCAAATATATGAACAAAGAAATTGAAGAAAATTTATGATAAAGTAAAATATCAATTGTTTAGTATCGCCTATTCAGGATTACGCTCATTGGCAAGGAAAAGTATGCCTTAGAGCCTTGATGACAATACTGAAGTGTCCGCTAAGCGAGGCGAAGCACTCAACATGTTTTGAGCCTCACTTTCAGGGCTTCAACGCGCCTTTAATAACACTGTAGTGTTACGCTCCAAAATCCCACCAACTCATGATGGCACCTAACCCGACTCGCTAGGTAAGCCAATCAACATATAACACAGCTCAGACGGAAGATCATCAAATACATAATAAAATAAGAATGCGAAAATTAATTCAAATATCCCCAAAAACTGGTAGTACAAATCATGAGCCGCTAAGATTAAGAAGTACAACGTTGGTGTGAAGAAAATACATTATCTGTTTGGAGTTTACATAAACAGAAATATAAGTCCTATACTACCATGAACAAATGGTAACTTCAAGCTTGTAACAGGAACACTGGTACATCTTCAATGATAGCCTTCGACTTCCATAACAGCTCAACTCCAAAATTTGCACACAAGGTGTAGAAGTGTAGTATGAGTACAATCGACCCCGTATATTCTGTAAGTATCAGGACTAATCTCAACAAAGTAGTGACGAGTTTTAGTAAAAAAATACTCACTTTATATAACCTTTGCAGCTCATAGGCATACACAATAACAGAGAAATAGTTAAGAAACAATCAAAGAACAACAAATATCAGTAGTAAGGTGCTCAATCAAAGAGGAAGGTAATAAGCATGCCTTTTCAATTAAACAAGTCAAAGCAAATACAAATGCACTTTCACATACAAAAGAGATATGCACCAAGTAATGTTTACTCGAATATTTTTGTATGAATGTAGAGTGTCTATGCATGATAAAGTCCAAATTACATATCAATTACCAATTAACATTTATTCTTATGCTTCTATATGAGTCCAAAATGTCCTTGCATAATCTCATGCCAACATTATGCAAAATATAGAGTACTTAGAAGTTCTCTATATTTCCTACCAGCATAATAATCTCTAATAGAGCTAAAAAACTCATAGAAAGCATACCATTTGAATTAAATGTACTAATACGAGTAAAACATATTCTACCTAAGTGGTATCGGCTTTATAGATCTTTTCCTTCCATTGTGGCATGTGCTCTAGCCTCTAGGTCTACCCATCAATTTTAACGCCTTCATTCACCATGGTTTTGCACCTAAGGAGACCGGTGCATCTGGAGGTCGATGCAAAACATGACAAAACCATTTTAGACGACTTCCTCTCATTTTATGCTCAATGTGTGCTACTTGCACCTTCCAACAAATGCGAACAATTTTAATCTTGTATTGATACACATGCATTTTAGCATCTTCATCTCTGCAACACTCATCTTGTGGATGTGTTGGACTGTAGCATCTGACTTTTCACTCTCATATAACATTACTGGTCTTGTATTTGTTTTATAGAACCCACCTTTCACTTTGGTGGGCATCCTTCTATAACATAATGCCTCGATAGCACTTCTTCATTTCAACCATCTAATTTTGATTATTTTTGTATCATCTTCACATATCATTCATTCTCTTTGACCAACGAGCCTAAATATTTGAATTTACATTTAGATACCACAATCCCTTCTAATCTCACCTGAACTTCGCATTTCTTATGCTAGCTAAACTTGCAATGCATATATTCGGTCTTACTTCTGCTTATCCTAAATCTCTTACTCTCTAGAGTGCTTCTCCGTAGTTCAAGCTTTGGGTTGACACCCTCGTTGTTTTAGTCAATTAGGACAATATTATCAGCAAATAGCATATGGGGAATCATCTTGTGCTGTATTGGAAAAAATTTCTCTCCATTATCTGAACTTCTATCAATAATATTGGAATCTAGAATCGTCGGGCATTTTCACTTGCATTTCCTCTCTCTTATCTGTGTTGTTCACAATCTCTAAGGAGTTTTCCTTCTGCTGCTTCTATCTGGAAATCTAAGGTTCTATTAAAAATTGAGGCTTATGTGTCCCTTTGTTGCCTGAAAGCTTAACACCTATAAGCTGTTACAATTAAGAAAACCTTACTAATTGAAAGTACATATTAGGCGATTGCGCGTAAAATAAACTATAAAGTTACTCTCTTTTTAATTTGTCCCCAGGGCTTTGATCTTGTGGTAAGAGTGCAATGCGTGATGTGTGTTAGGCAGACATCATGGGTTCGAACCCTGCTGCATAGAAAACTCTGGTATTTAAGTCGAGAAAGGTTATCTATCGAGTTTTGAACCGTTTGCCACTGGTTTCTAGGGATTTCTCGGTTACATAAAAAAAGAGTATTTTTCTTTTAAAAAAATTAGCAGTTATATATGTTGAGAATATAGTGTATAAATAGGCATTTCTTTATCAAATCATCAATACATCTCTCTCATATTTTCCCGTGTCGGATATCAGCTATAGGATGAATATCTTATTCTCCCATAGTTCGATAACAAATATGAACTCAACCTTAAGATCAAGAGTAAGGTTGTGTCCTTAGCTCATTGGCGATTTTGAACAAAGTATTGTGATACTGTTGTATGCCAAGAACTTGTGAATGCAACTATTTAAACAGTCACTTTTAATGAGACAGGAAGCCGACCTCCTTATCCTTGCTTGGCTCTCTTTTGCAGCAATGCACATGCTTTTTTGCTGTTGTATTATACTGTTATTCATATATGTTTCCTGTCACTGAATTCTTATGTTATTTTCATCTAAATTGAATTAAAACAGCTTTAATTCCATCAGATATTTGCAGGACTGTTAATGGTCTTCTTAAAACTGCTCTTGGTCCACCTCCTGGTTCCACTACTACATTGTCTCCAGTCCAAGATATTACATTTCGTTCTGAATCAGTGAAATGCTTAGTTACAATTATAAAGTCAATGGGGACGTGGATGGACCAACAACTGAAGGTAGGGGAGCCCAATCTAGATAAGGTGTCCGATCATGAAGTGCCAGAAGCCGCTGCCAGTGTTTGTGAAGAGGGAAATATTATTGACTACGAGCTGCATCCGGAAGCAAATTCTGAATTTTCTGGTGCTGCTGCCTTGGAGCAGCGCCGTGCTTATAAATTAGAAATACAGGTTTATCATCTTTGTTTGCACATTCCACTATCTTCATTCTCTGCTTTCATTCACTTCATGGTACTTGAGGTATGGTTAAGTACTGACAACTCTAATGAATCAAATGCAGAAAGGTGTTTCCCTGTTCAACAGAAAGCCTTCAAAGGGGATTGATTTTTTAATGAGCACCAAAAAGCTTGGCAATTCCCCAGAAGATGTAGCCTCTTTTCTGAAGAACGCGACCGGATTAAATCCATCCATTATTGGTGATTATTTGGGTGAAAGAGAGGAGTTTCCTCTGAAAGTTATGCATGCATATGTCGATTCTTTTAATTTTGAAGGTATGGACTTTGGTGAATCAATCAGATATTTCCTTAGAGGGTTTAGATTACCTGGTGAAGCTCAGAAGATTGACCGTATAATGGAGAAGTTTGCGGAGCGCTATTGTAAATGCAACCCAAACTCTTTTACCAGTGCAGAAACAGCTTATGTGCTTGCTTACTCTGTGATAATGCTCAATACAGATGCACATAATAGCATGGTGAAAGATAAGGTACCCTGGGAATCTCTCTGAAGTGTTTTTCTCCTAGGTGTATGATCCAGTGCATGTTTTCTTAAATTCTCCCATTATTGTCTGCTACTTTCATTCATTTCTACCCTTAGGGGCGGTTTGGTTTGAAACAAGTTACATGAATTAATAATGCATGGATCGAAAATTTGGGAAAATTTAATTACCAAAAAAAGTTAAAATAATACAGGGATTGTAATATGGGGTTTATTCTTGGTTAGATGTTTACAAATTCCTGGTTAGTTTGTTATATTACAAATTAGTACACAATCTATAATTTAAAATATGAGTTTTACTTTTTCAACAAAATAAAAGTTTTCTATTATTATGAGGGTTAGTTTTGTAATTTAGTGCTTATATTCATGTATTACCGATGGCCACATTCTTACTTCACACTCTTTTCCACGTGAAATAATAATAGCTTTCCAGCACAACTTATGCAAGTATTATTTATGGAAATAAAAAGTAGCAACCAAATATTGTATCAGTTAATGTGGAATTGTGTGCAGAGTTTAAGGACCTGTTTGTCCATACAGAATTTTTCCTTTTTCGATTCTTTTTTTTTTTTCCAAAACTTGTTTGGTTATACATTGGATTGAATTTTGAAAAAAAATTTGAAGATGGGTTTCCAAATTTGAAAAAGAGGGTTTTACCACTTTTTCATGTAAAATTTCATTTTTCCTCACAAAACTACAATATTTTCATGTCCAAACACAATTTCAAGTTCCAAATCTTTTTTCAACTCCAAAAATTACTTTTTTCATAAATCACAATTTTTATGTCGAAATGCCTACTAAATCTCCTCACTACCCAACCAAATGACTAGCTTACTGGCTTGTTGAACCTGTGTCACCCGATCACATAGATTAGTTCATAAAATACAACTTATTAAACTTTAGTTCTTTTGCAATGGGCCAAAGCTCAAAGTTAGTACTGTAGTCATTGCAAAATATTGTCCTTGAACAAATATATTCTTATTCGAGAGGTTGGTATTGAATTTGTCTATGTTTTCTTGAGGATGACAATAAGAAAGAAAAATATGTCCAGTATATAAGTTTCCAATAATATTATTAGTGGCCATATTGGACAAGGATTAGAGTATAAGAGTTGTGACTTATGACTATGAGAAGAGCACAAAACCAATATTGAATAAAAGACATAATGTGCTTGAGAGTTGGCTATATATACACCTTGAACTTTTTTGAGCTTATCACATTCATTATTGTTTTTAGGAGAATTGTGTAATGGTTGATTGAAGGTGCCACATGCACATCTCAATAGCTTTCAATCTGGGGTGTCTGTCATTCATTCATTCAGTCACTCATTCCATTCTTTGGTATTAACAACTTAGCCAATTTTGGAGGCAAAATCACTAGGCGATTTCTTCCCATTTGTCCAAGCCTTCGTGGACAGAGTTATCCGTTACTTGTACTGGTTGGAGGTAGCAGGTGCTCCATAGAATTAGTTGAGGTGCACAGACACCACGATTATAAAGAAAACAAAAACAACTTAACCAATTTACCGTGCTGTCAGCTTAATGTAGTGAAAGATCAATAGACTATGCAAATTTGACATTCTAGGAATAGGTTAAATAGTACATAACATGCAACACACTAATGGCGAACCCCAATAGATAAAAGGGCTTTTCAAGCCTCTTGTCCTTCCTTATGAGTTTTTACTCGGCATTAAAGTATATAATAAGAATTCTAGTGAATGAAAAATAATGGAGTAATATAAAATAAAACCCCTGAAATAAGATGGTTAGTGATTTTGTGCATATAAATTCATAGCTATATTGACAGATGAGAATTTGAGTAAAAGAGGATAAAATATGCCAACGGGTGCTTCAAGTGCAAATGTCTAGGTGAAGATGTGGACCACCTCCTCCTACATCATTGGGTGACAACTTGCTTGTGTTTTGAGATGGTTTGGGATGCAGTAGGCAATGTCGGGCACAATGGAGGAGGCACTGGCCAGTGGGAAATTCAGAAGGAGAAACAGAACTTGAAGAGTCGGGAATGTTGCCCCACTAACACTTATGTGTTGGACCGATGGAAGGAAAGAAATAAGAGAGCTTTTGATAGGACAGAAAACAACTATGTGCATTTGAGGAATGGCCTCTCCTTCCTAGTTTCTTTTAAATGCACCAATAGAAGATTGAGTGTCATTCTTAGAGAATCATATTATGTTGTAGATTCTCTACTTTTTAGTATGCTGCTAGTATACGGTAGATTTTCCCATTAGTATTAAAATTATTTACTTATGAAAAAGATCCATAGTATAAGGAAGATGGCGTAGAACGTTCAAGGATAGTGATGCTTAGCTAAAATAAGCTTAAAAGGTCAAATTGTGTCAATATGTATGGACTATAAGAATTTAAAACCTTGTAAAGCTATATTTGGATGAATTTGCTACTACCTTAATTAACAATATTTTTAGTTGAACCTTTACTACAAAACTAAAGTTATTTCTTTACAACGTATAAAAGTTGGAATTCTACATGTAATAGATTCTGTTTGTGAATATGAATTTAGAAATGAAGACTTCTAAAAAGTTTTCCGTATTTGTGATTTTTATATAATATTAACAAGAATGATGTCCCTTATCAAAGGGAATATTAAGAAAAGTTATGTCAAACTAGATAGAGCTTCCCAGTGAATGTTAAATGTCATTCTGTTAGCTTATAATTAATTATCTTGTATTAGGAAATTCAACGGCGATCTTGAGTTTTGCATGAAAGGATAGTGTACAAGTCACGGATAGTGTACAAGTAACGGATATGAGTTACCAATTGTTTTTGATATTGACTGATATGGGTTACCAATAGTGCTGCAACCAATTATGGGGGAGGCAACATCTTCATTTTCCAGTATTTGAGACTTTGAAAGCACATAGTTACTGGGTTGGAGAGTATCTTTTTTGTCTGTTTTAGTCTTTTACATTTAGTCTATGCACTTGGTCATCTTAACTTAGTTACACATGTAGATGTTACTTGTAAAATAATGTGATTGGTTTTCTTCGGAATTAACTGTTGTATTTCTCCATTTAGATGACAAAAGCTGATTTCATCCGGAACAATCGAGGGATTGACGATGGGAAGGACTTACCTGAAGATTATTTGGGTGCTCTCTATGACCAAATAGTGAAAAATGAGATAAAGATGAATGCAGATTCTTCTGTACCGCAAAACAAGCAGGGTAACAGTCTTAATAAGCTTTTGGATTTGGATGGTATACTGAATCTAGTATGGAAACAGAGAGAAGAAAAACCACTGGGTGCCAATGGGGTTCTTGTGAGGCATATTCAAGAGCAGTTTAAAGCAAAATCTGGAAAATCGGAGTAAGATTTAATTCCACATGTTGACTTTTGAATCTATTTTCTGGCTGCATATGTACCAATTGTCAGACGATAGGAATCTGACTCTTTCTTTATCATCTGCGTACGGGTTGATATTTTCTTTCGATGAGTCGCTGCAGTCTGTAGAATTGCGAAACTATCACATATACGGACTATTGAAAGGATTGTGTGCCTTATAGTCCCCATACATATGATTTAGTTTTCTCAAGCTGGCCTCATATGTCTTCTTATCATGGATTTTCTTGTTCAGATGGAAAAGAATGCATAAAATTATATTATGTCCTGTTGCAGGTCTATCTATTATGTCATTGCAGATCCAGCTATATTGAGATTTATGGTAGAAGTCTGCTGGGGTCCCATGCTTGCTGCTTTCAGTGTCACCCTAGACCAGAGTGATGATAAGAATGCCACTTCTCAATGTTTGCTGGGGTTCAGGCATGCTGTGCACATTACAGCTGTGATGGGTATGCAGACGCAGAGAGATGCTTTTGTCACATCTATGGCAAAGTTCACTTATCTTCATTGTGCTGCAGATATGAAACAAAAAAATGTTGATGCAATGAAAGTAATTTCCATCTCCCTCAATTTCTGTCATGTCAGTTTACCATCTTATGCTCAGACGGTAGCAAACTTGCAACAAATGAAGAGTAACCCTACATAATAATACACGCACGCCACATATCTTCTTTTTCTATGAAGTAAAATAATTATATTAATATGGGAAAAAATTCTGTATACAACAAGTGCACCAAAAGGTTGAGAGTAAGCTCTACAAACTACACATCATTTTCGATACAAACAAGAACCTTGTCTATGCACTATAAAAGACCAAAAGCACGAAACTATTCCTCAATTGTACAAGTCACTTTCAATTCCATCAAAAGTTCTACTAATTTTGGAGGACAATTCCTTTATGCATCTTTTGGACTTTATGGCTG
This sequence comes from Nicotiana tabacum, assembly GCF_000715075.1. Lineage (NCBI taxonomy): Eukaryota > Viridiplantae > Streptophyta > Magnoliopsida > Solanales > Solanaceae > Nicotiana > Nicotiana tabacum. Next base: position 258,704 of record NW_027438263.1, read on the forward strand.
GAAAGATACAAGAGATGCTTTGAAGGGCAAAGAAGACATATCTCTAGAATTAAGAATAAATGTCTACATAATTTCTATTTCTGGTGTAAGACTAGTATTTTGGAGATGTAGATCAATTTTGGACTTTATTGAGATGCTTGGGAAGTTATTGTAACTGGCTATGTTGGAGCCTTCTTTCATGTAATTTTGTGTACCATCTTGGTACTTTATTTAATGAAACCTTTACCTTATCCAAAAAAAATAATAATTCCATCAACAGTTCTACTAATTTGAAACTCATGCAGAATAACATCCTTCTAATTGCATGCAGACAATAATGTCGATTGCCATTGAAGATGGGAATCATCTTCATGAAGCTTGGGAGCATTTTTTGACGTGTCTGTCTCGATTTGAGCATCTGCAGCTGCTGGGGGAGGGTGCACCATCTGATTCCTCTTTTTTTACTACCTCGAACTCTGAATCTGAGGAAAAGACATTGAAGTCAGCTGGATTTCCATCACTGAAGAAAAAAGGGACACTCCAAAATCCAACTGTTGCTGCTGTTGTTCGAGGGGGTTCATATGACAGCGCAACTGTTGGAGCTAACTCTCCAGTATTGGTGACTCCAGAACAGATAAATAACTTCATTTCAAACTTAAACTTACTTGATCAGATCGGCAACTTTGAACTAAATCACATATTTGCTCATAGCCAAAGGCTGAACAGTGAAGCAATAGTTGCTTTTGTCAAGGCCCTTTGCAAAGTTTCGATGTCAGAACTACAGTCTCCAACAGATCCCCGTGTATTTAGCCTTACAAAAATTGTTGAAGTTGCGTAAGATTCTGTCCTTGAACTCATCAATTTTTACCTCACAAAGAAACTTTTATAAAGTGAATATGATGAAAGTATGATCTTGATTATGCAGGCACTATAACATGAACCGTATCAGATTAGTGTGGTCCCACATATGGAGTGTTCTTTCAGAGTTCTTTGTGGCTGTTGGTTTGTCAGAAAATCTTTCAGTTGCAATTTTTGTCATGGATTCATTGCGACAACTTGCTATGAAATTTTTAGAACGAGAGGAACTGGCGAATTACAACTTTCAGAATGAATTTTTGAGACCATTTGTTATTGTCATGCAGAAAAGCAATTCTGCTGAAATCAGGGAATTGATAGTTCGTTGTATTTCCCAAATGGTTCTGAGTCGTGTCAATAATGTAAAATCCGGGTGGAAGAGTGTTTTTATGGTAATTATCACATCTTTAGTTCAACTTTTTATAGAGTTTTGCTTTATCCTTATCAGGTATCATCTAGTACATAAATGATTGTTAGCGTCTTTCAGTATCTATTTCTATTGCTCTCTTGCTTATTAGCATTCTATTCCCTCTGTCCCTTTTATGGTGTGAGCTTTCTTTTCCAGGAATCTACTTGTACTTCCTAACTGAGTTTCATGTGAGATATATCCTCTTTGATGCGCTTAGTTATTTATGTGATTTAGCTACTAATATTTTACTGTATGACAATTTTTGTCTTTTTGTTAAGTCTTTAATATGTGGTATAGAAATGGAACCTGGGATATGATAGGTCTTTATATGCACCTTTGCAGGTTTTTACAGCTGCTGCTGCAGATGAAAGGAAGAATATTGTGTTGCTGGCCTTTGAAACCATGGAAAAGATTGTACGGGAATATTTTCGTTATATTACTGAGACTGAAACATTGACTTTTACTGATTGTGTTAGATGCCTCATCACCTTCACAAACAGCAGATTCAACAGTGATGTTAGCCTCAATGCTATTGCTTTTCTCCGTTTCTGTGCTGTCAAACTTGCAGAAGGGGGCCTTGTTAGCAACGAGAAAAACAACAATAATGATTCATCTATTCCAGTGGTCGAAGATGAGGCTTCAGATGGGATGTTCTTCACAGATAAAGATGATTATATGTCTTTCTGGGAGCCTCTGCTCACAGGTGTCTTGTTGCTTTTCTTTTTCCCTATTTCTGCCTTGCTGGAACATTAAACAATTCTTATTGGTGAACCTGCCTAGTTGTATCATGCAGTGACAAGTGGCTAATGCAACGGGGGGTTTCTTACACGTGTGGAATGACCAATTTTTTTTAGTCAAATTAGTTCACCATCCTTTCTGCATAATCCTCACACCTTTAAAAATGGGGAGGACCAGAGGAAATTTGATTATGAGTGAACTGGAAATGAATTTCAGAATCTGAATTGTGGAGTGCACATGTAATTTTAAATTATATGAACTTCTGGAGGAATTTCAAAAGTTGCATTTTTCTATTGTAGCAATTATCCCCGTGTATAATTACTGGAGGGTTCCAGGTTAAACTTTTTGAGTCATTGTTGATCCTGTTTCAGGGTTATCAAGATTGACTTCAGATCCCCGATCAGCCATCAGAAAGAGTGCATTGGAAGTTCTTTTCAATATCTTGAAGGACCATGGCCATCTCTTTCCACGCCTATTCTGGATTAATGTCTTCAAGTCTGTAATCTACCCAATGTTCAGTCCAGTAAACGATAGCGCAGAAGCTCAAGTGAAGTACGACCAGTCTTCATTTAAATCCAGATATATACCACTGGATGGATGCTTATGGGACTCTGAAACTTCTGTGGTGGCAGCTCAATGTTTGGTGGATCTATTTGTTAATTTCTTTGGTATGGTGAGGTCTGAATTGCCAAGTGTTGTGTCTATAATGGTTGGATTTATAAAAGGTTCTGGCAAAGATCCTGCAACCACTGGGGTAGCTTCTTTAATGCGTTTGGCAGGTGATTTGGGAGGCAAATTTCGTGAAGAGGACTGGAAGGTTATCTTTCTAGCTCTGAAAGAAGCTTCAAATTCCACTCTACCCAATTTTTCTAAGCTTTTGAGAACAATGGACGGCATTGAGATACCCATTAGTCAGTCTGATAATGATAGGGAGTTTTCTACTGGGGCTGGATTAATAAATGACGAATCAGAGGATGACAACCTGCATACTGCACGATATGTTGTTTCAAGAATGAAGGATCATATAGCGGCTCAGTTGCGCATCATACAGGTCCGTCTTCCGCCCTTCCCTGCCATTCTCTGAGTATACTTGTTTGTTGTCCTATTTGGTGTTGTTTCACTGGTCAATTGTTCCGCATAGAATATTTTTCTATTAATTTGTATATGGCCCCTGGTTTATTAATTTGTATTCGAACCTAGTAGGGGGCAGTTCATCTGTCTTGGTTAATTGTTGCTCACCTGAATTCAAATTAAATTTCTCACCCATGTGGCCCCTGACTGAAGCGACAACGGGACCCTTTGTTTGGCTCGATGAAACCCTAGCAGAGGTCTTCTCTCTTTCCCTTTTCAGGGAACAACGGTTCCTATTCCAGCAGATATGGTGACTAGGGCATCTTCTAAAATTGAGATTTCAAATTTTTGATCTCCAAGCGGCAATTCAATTTTGTTGGGGATAATTTCTTTTATGCGTGCAACGCAACTTCGAGCCCAGAAAAAATGCATCCTATTCTTTGTATCTTCGTCTATTCCGACAAATCCCCCACAATAATCACCAATCTTGCGTAATCTTGCGGAAGGTATCTGAGGACCAACCATGCAGTGGAATCCTAAAAGCTTTCACCCATTTGTGTTCCGACATCAGTGAGGAAGTCTCCATCTCCGGGACCACCAGTCAAGAGAGAGATGTCTACCGTTCCAAAACCAATCTCCAGCTTTAACTCTTATGGCTTCTTGCATGCAAGGAAACACGAAAAGAATATGGGCAAAAGGTACCTTGAGGCCAGCTGTGGTTTTCCACCTATTGACGAACAATTTCTGTATCACCTCTGAGTTGGGGCTCTGATTAAATGGATGATTGGAAACACCAAGGATCTGAAACAGAGAAGAATGGAGACCTTGTCGTAGTAAGAAGCTGCTACAATTGTCAGTGAGTCCCTTTTGTAATGTCCTTAGTCTTAAACAAAGCACACGGAGCGAGACACTTAACAACGTGCACACAACTTGCAAGGTTAAGTCAGAATGATATTAGTAGCGCTAGATAGCACAAGAGAGATTGCCAAAGGAAGCTTTGTATTAGAGAGAACTTGCCTGATTGCTTGATACAAACGAGCACTCTCTTAGGGGTAGTGTGCAAATAAAGTAGGGCCTATACAGTTTATAATTGTATACAAATAAGGACCGACTCCCGTCTTCCAAAGGGAACCTCTCCATCCTTACGGAATACCTATACAACTCTCCTCGGGGTAGTGTCGAATAAAGTAGGGCTTATAAATTTATAATTGTGTATAAGGACCTCCATATCTACAAATAAGGACCTACTCTTGTCTTCCAAATGGAACCTCCATCCTTCCGGAATAGACCACCAAGATAGCTAAAATGCTGCAAGCTTCTTGCGTAGAACTGTTGTATGCCGAATCGCGCCTATGCGGCGTGATTATGTGGCAGGTTATCATACTCTCTCCCCTCTAATTTCGTGACGATCGCGGCGCAATGCTTGCTCCATGAATGCATTGACCTTATACTTGAATTGCCACAAGCCTTCATATCAATATGGCCCCTTCCGGTGCTCGCCCCTTCTAATGAATAAGGAACATGGTGGTAGGCTTTGTCCCTTTTTCTGTGTGGCCGGGTAGTCAATAATTGGTTCAATGTCCCTATCATGTGGAGGCAGTGATAGTGATGGGCGCACGGCTGGACTGGCCCATGCTAGAATCATCCTTATCTTCATGGTACGGCTTGAGCATGCTGGCTTGAAAGATAGGACAAATCTTAAGCTTGAAAGCCCATCAAAAGCGCATGGCTGATAACTAACTCCTGCCTTCATCGCTTGGCAATCTGGAAGGAATGAAACCTGCGGTGCTTTGACAGAATCTCAACTCAACACACATCGAAAGCTAGACTGGATGTTAAGTTTGTAATGTAAATAGTTCTATTTTCTGGGACTTTGTCAGAGCTAAACCCTATTCTTGTAATTTGAATGCATCTACTGGATGCATGGTTAATAAAATTCACCTTACCTGATTTAAGAAAAATAAAAAGCACTACTTTTTGCTTTTGTTGGATATAGTCCTTAAGGAAAAACAATTTTCTAGAACTATTATGAAGCCAATAATGTTATATAGTAGTAAATGTTGAACTTATACTATCCACATGATCATGTGATAGAAATGGAAATATTTAGATTGGATAAGATCATGAATTATCACATTAAACAGAAACAGCAAGTAACACGCATAGAAGATAGAACGAGAGGAAGTAGACAGATAATTTGGCTATGCCCCGACATAGACCTATACATCACCAGTAGGTCGGACATTATCATGATTGAAAGTTTTAAAAAAGGAATAAACATAGTTCATGCATTAACTTTGGTCTATTTCCCTGCTTCCTTTTCGTTATTTATGAACTGTCTGGAGAGATATTTTCAGAGTTCCCAATGTTACAAAAGAGTTATGTTAAATGCACTGTTATTAGAGAACAGTATGATTCGCTGTGCTTTTCTTATTCATTGTGCTGCTGTTTTTTGATGTGCAGGTGTTGTCTGATCTCTACAAGATGTGTCGGCGATCAGTATCAACTGATACTATCAATATCCTCCTTGGTATTTATTCATCTGTTACTTCTCATGCCCAGCAATTGAAATCCGAGAAAGGTGTACAAGTGAAGCTGCAAAAAGCATGCTCTATCCTTGAGATACCAGAACCTCCGCTGGTGTATTTTGAAAATGAGTCCTACCAGAATTACCTCAACTTCTTGCATGGGCTGCTTGTTAACAATTTATCATTGGTTGAAAAGAGAAATATAGAAACGGAACTTGTGGGTGTATGTGAAGAAATTCTACGCGTATACTTGGACTGTGCTGGATTGAACTCTGTCAAGAGGAAACCAGATGTTAAGGCAACATACCTGTGGAATCTTCCTTTGGGTTCAGCTAAGAAGGAAGAGCTGGTAGCAAGGACTCCCTTGGTTTTGTCAGTATTACGCATTCTCAGCAGTTGGCAAAGCGATTCTTTTAGGAGATACATTTCTCAGTTGTTCCCACTAATGGTAGATCTTGTTCGGAGTGAGCATAGCTCAGGAGAAGTTCAGCGTGAGCTCAGTCATTTTTTTCAATCCTGTATTGGCCCCATTATTATGAATTTGTGATATATATTATATACACCATTTACTGAGCTATGCTAGGCTGCCTTGGCCATTTCTTAGCCATTTAACTGACCATAAATATTGCTACTTCCTGATTTTGTTTATACTTTAGGCAGTCTGAAAATTTTGTTTCTAGGCTCAGGATATGAAATTTTGGAAGCATTAATCTTTCTATCAAGAGGCTCGTTCATATTTAACATTCCTATGAACCTTGTTTATCACCTCAGCAGATACTTTATTTAAATGCCTTCCTGGTGCAGTTTTTGGTACTTTGTCCTATCTCGTCAAAAATAGAAATTCTTAACTAACCATCTGTTATTTTATTATGTTCTAAATCATTCCTAGCTGAGAAAGGATAGTTGGAAGTGTGTTTCACGTAGTTCCTAGATACATGAACTCAAGCGAAGCTCTTTACTTTGAGAAATTCCTATAACTTCCCTGTTAATCTTACTGAGACCACTAAGGTTTGACATACGTAACATGACACAGCTTTTGATTTGATTGTGTCATCTCATTTATTTACCTAGATATTTTATGACGAAGCAAATAGAGAATTCATTTCTACTCTCTACTGAGACTAGTATCAGCTTTATAGTTCTCTTATTTGGGAATTCAACCTTTTTTCTTTTGGTACCGGGTGACATTAGTAGTTAACATGTTTTCATAGTTAAATCAACATAATTGATTGATATGTAAAATAGTTGAGAAAATCAAACTACAAAAATGGATGTAAAGCGGATTAAATTAAGTTTTCTGAAGTAACACAATGTTTAAAATGATTTCTATGCCTGAAGGATTCAAAATCAACTCCGTCTATTTAATCTTAGGTTGGCAGATGCAGCAGTATCTTGTACATAGTGATTTACCAGTTGTACTTCAGCTCAAGTATGTGCTTATTTAGGTTAAGCATGCAGCCCAACGGATGAGGGCAGATGGTTCGAGGTTCAGAAAGATCTCACATACTCATATTACTCGAGCAGCTGATGTGGCAAGAATTTGTACAAAAACTAACAGACTGGGATGAGGTACCATACGAGATGGGATAAGAGGAAATAGCGTGACAGCTGCTTTCTGCTATAATACATACATCACCGTCCAGAGCAAATTATAAAACCTACGAGTTACCCGGCACTAAAAAACATAAATCTATCAAACCAAATTCTGTATCACGGGTGAATTCAACACCTTCATTTCCCAAACAACTCACCCTAGGGTGTCATCTGTTGTTGTATAAGGCCACTCACCTCCGGCTAAATATTTGATTGTTCAAATGGTACACGCACAAAGAGCTGCCCATGCAGAGTAACCACAGCAGAGGTCTGGTGAGGATCAATTCTTGAAGGTAAACTGACTACCTGAAAAAGAAACTAGTTTTCATACGTTAAAATTGCAATTGAAAGAAGATAAAAACCTATAAATGTTAATGACAAACATGATTTCTCCCAGTTTTTTTTCCTTTTCTCCTTTCTCTTGTATTCGAGTGAACAGTTCTAACTAGAAATTCACCAGAAATGTGGATGGATGACTCCCAATTGCCCAAGAAACTAGTCATCAAGTAACAATTTTATTGACATGGCAAGAAAATTCCTAGTGTAGAGGTGGTATAGGAAAGTAAAGAACCAACAAAAAATGTGCACCCAAATACACCATATATGTGTCTAATGGCAATGGAATATTAACCCTCTGGGGATTGAGATTTGACCCCCGCGGCCACTTTCAAGCCAAACTTACTTCAAATTATATTTATGTACATATGTCCACAACATTCTTGCAAAGCCAAAGCAAAATATGTACAGGAATTATGAATATGCATAACAAACAAACCAAACAATAAAAATACTAGAGAATTAATAATGATCGGCAGAGCTGGAAGTATTATAGAAACGAAGTAGGAAAGCAGGACAAATGAAAGCATAGCACTGTCCAGATCATAATAGCCTCCTAAATAAATCAAAAGAAGAATTACTCAAAAAAAAAAGTCTTTTTTTAAAAAACCGTGCCGTCGGGACCAGCTTTTGCACCTCAACTAATCCACGGGTTATCTGCTATCTCCCACCAACATAGGTATCGGCGAATTAATCCATCAAGGCTTGGATTACAAGTTTACAACCCACTTCGTTGACCTTAGAACTTATGATTCTCAACCCATTTCATTGACCGCTATGGGTGCCTAGTAAAAAGGAAATTCTTCATTGCGAAGTAAACGTTGCACATTATCAAAGGGCATTAGGTGTCTCCACTAATGGGGATTAGGAATTGTTGTACAAAAATCTTACACGGTATATTAAGTATAAGAGACATTTCCTCATGAATTTCAAAACTGTTTACTTCTCTAACTTCTCTTCAGAATATCAAGGTGTTAGGGGAAAGAGTTGTAACTTCTTTTAGCAATGGATTTCTTGGTAAGCTGCTGATCTTCCATCCAGTCTACACGTCCTCGCATAATATATTTCGTCTTTCAACTCTCAAAACAATATCCCAAAAATGTTGGCCTATGAAAAACTTCCTGATTCAACAGAAACCACTATTTACCCCTATAGTTCCTAATGACTTCGCTAACCTTACTACTATAACTGAAAGCTACTTAATGAAAGAATTCTGATGCAGTTGAATTATGGTTCATGGGACAAGGAGTTGAATGTCTAATTAAAACTCCTCGCTAGATTTCACAAAAATAATAACTTTATGTGGGTGAACAATGAACATCGGAGCTCAATAGTGGGTCTTACACAAAGTGTGGCTGGTCGCTGCAGAATTACATTTTGTCTTTTTGTTTAGGTTAATATAGTTGTCATCCATGAATTATCACCTATGCAGCTCATGTGTGACAATCAAGCTACCTTGCATATTGCATCTAATCCAGTATTTCATGAGAGAACCAAGCATTATTAAGATGATTGCCCCTTTGTACAGGAAAAGATAGCATATAAAGATACAATTACAATCTTTGCAGACAGAGATGAGTAATTTGAAGACTTTTTCTAGAAATCACTTAAGAGGGCCAGAAATACTCTATGTAGTATCAGGCCTGGAGCATATTATTTGCAAGCTCCGACAAGATATGGAGTCATTGATTTTGGTCATACAATATGGTCTGGAATAGTCAAAAATTAATATATTATAGAATTATGTACTCATTTAAAATATTGTTAGAGGGATTAAAATTATTGTAGATAAGGCTACATTATAAAGTATAAATGCACAAGGGCTGACGCATAGTCCTCATGCATTCTCAAACTTCTCTTTCTCTGGCCTGTTCTCTTCAATTCATTTAATGAGATAAGAATCGGTAAAATTTTCTTGGCATCATAAATAAAGAAAAACATGGTGCCAAACCATGCAAGCAGTTTCTTTTTTCTTTTCGGATAAATAGGTGAGAAGAATGGCATTATAAGCCTGTTTGATAAGTGATATAAAAGGTTCTTTCTTCCACCAACATTAAGGAATATGTTTATTAGATTGCTGAGGGCAGTTAAAGCACACACTTCATTGCCACAAAGCAACACTAAACAGCAGTAGTAAATTTGTTTGGGTAATACACAGATGATAAGCATAGCTGAGGTTATTTCTTATGATTCATCTGACTACATCAACGGCATGAGTACATAACAAACAAATCAAGGCAAATAACAGATGCTGCACTGATGGCAAATGAAGTACTTGATTGGAGGCTAAAATCAGGACAACCTGGTTTGATTTTCAAACTTGACATTGAGAAGGCATTCGATCAGATTAAATGGTCATACCTTATATGCATGCTCAGAAGAATGGGATTTGGGGAAGGCTGGATAAGGTGGATAAGATACTGCATTACCACAGTGAAGTTTTCAATCTTGATCAATGGTGGGGCAGTGGGTTCTTCTCTCCTCAGAAAGGTCTCAGGCAAGGAGACCCTCTGTCCCCATTCCTATTTATTTTAGCAATGGAAGGACTAAGCAAAATGATACACAAAGCTACTCAACCTCAATGGCTGGAGGGGTTTAGAGTTGGAAATGAAGTCGAGACCTCTATAGGTGTCTCTCATCTGTTATATGAGATGATACTCTTATTTTCTATGGAGCTGAAAGATCCCAAGTCATGTATTTGAATCTTACTCTCATGGTTTTTGAAGCAGTGTCAGGACTTCACATGAACATGTTAAAAAGCACCATTTATCCAGTAAATGAAGTCCCTGAATTGGAAGAGTTTGCTAGATTGATGTGTTGCAACGTGGGCTCATTTCCTACTGTCTATCTTGGACTACCACTAGGTGCAAAACACAAGTCTCATGCTATTTGGAATGGAGTAATGAAAATTTTGAAAAGAGACTAGCTTCATGGCAGATGCAATACTTATCTTTAGGTGGGAGAGTAACCCTGATAAACAGTGTATTGGACAGTATCCCAACATACTTCATGTCACTTTTTCCAATTCCAAGTACAGTACAGAAGAAGCTGGACCAGATTAGAAGATCATTTCTTTGGGAGGGAAATAGCCAAGGACATAAATTTCACCTGATTAAGTGGCCTAGAGTCATCTTACCAAAGAAACTTGGGGGCTTGGGAATCAAAGATCTAGCATTGCACAACAAAAGTATGTTCATGAAATGGCACTGGAGATTCAATAGGGAGAATACTGGAATGTGGAAGGAACTGATAATAGCAAAATATGGAGTGCAAAATAATCGGTGTACTAGACTTAGCAACTCACCTCATGGAACAGGACCTTGGAAGCACATCTCAAAACTATGGGGGGAATTTGAGCTCAATACAAAATTCAAGTTGGGAAATGGATCGCAATTATTATTCTGGAAGGACAAGTGGTTGGGACCTATGGCTCTAAGAGATGAGTTTCCCAACCTATATAGAATAGCAAGCAATCAGGGATCCTATGTAGATCGGAACTGGAACAACAATGTGTGGGAACTTCTCTTCAGAAGAAATTTTCAAGACTGGGAGCTGACTGAACTAATGGAGCTATATGCTAAATTAGCAGGGGTCACTATCAATCCACATGCCAGGGATAGTATTCAATGGGGGGCGACTCTATCAAGGGTGATTTTACAGTCAAGAAAGGATATGCTCTCTTGTGCTCCAACAAAGAACTGATTGATAACTGGCCATGGAAGCTAATCTGGAAGACAAAGTTACCTCCCAAAGTGATCTGTTTTTGCTGGCTAGCTTTGTATGAAGCTTGTCTTACCCTAGACAATCTAAGCAAGAGAGGCATCCAGACTGTAAATAGATGCTACATGTGCAGAACGAACCTCGAGAGTGTGAGACATCTGTTTTTGCATTGTCCAGTAGCAGCAGACATTTGGAACATGTTCCTGTCAATTTTTGGGATAGCCTGGGTCATGCCTAGCTCCATCAAAGATGCCTATGAAAGTTGGTGCTCTTGGAAAGTTGGAAAACCCATCAAAAAGACATGGTTAATGGTACCTGCCTCAATCTTTTTTTTTTTTTTTGATTTGCACCGGGTGTCCGACTCTCTATGAGCTCCGACTATTCCCGGGGGTGCACAGGCCCTCGGCAAGGAGTTTCCCGCAAGTGCACCACGGTTAATTCAGGTTTTACCCCGTCCGATGGCCCTCAGAAATTGTTTGCACCCAGTGGGTTTCGAACTTGAGACCTTGAAAGGGAGCAAACCCCAAGGCTCAAGTCAATTGCCACCAATCTTTTGGTGTATATGGAAGGAACGAAACCGTAGGTGTTTTGATGGGATCTCAACTTCAAATCATGCTCTTAAAGCTAAATGTTTAGTGGATTTATTTAGCTGGCTTAACCAATCTCCTGTATCTAGCTGTGAACAACTTTTGGAAGGTGTATGCTCTCTAGTTATAGATTAATCTTTGTATCTGAGCAGTCACCTTTTTCCTTCTTGTAAATTTTTGTAAACATCTTCTTGATGCCTTTACAACAACAACAACAACCCACTATAATCCCACTAGTGGGGTCTGGGGAGGGTAGTGTGTACGCAGACCTTACCCCTACCCTGGGGTAGAGAGGCTGTTTCCAAATAGACCCTCGGCATCCTTCCCTCCAAGAACTCCCCACCTTGCTCTTGGGTTGACTCGAACTCACAACCTCTTGATGCCTTTAATGAAAACCTATTCCTTCATCAAAAAAAACAAACCTTTTTGAATGGAGCAACACCCCAAGGATTGTCCAGCTGTTCAGGTTGGCCAGAAATAACCAAGCGCCCAGCTGGATCAGACTGCACGCGAACCTGAAAAGTTTTTTAAAAACACCCAGAGGTATATCAAAACAATGGTTAAGCTGCGAATGACAGCTGCGACTAATCAAAACACCAGAAGAAAAATCATAATCTTTCCTGTTACAGCAAATGGTAGAATTGCAATTGTCTGCTTTTGCATCAGCAATGATCGAATAATCATTACAAACGTGATAGGAGATTAGTCAATCAATTAACTGCCCGGAGTGAAATTTACAGAGATAGTCCAGTTCAGTATTGACACAGAACACAAGATACGTGAGAATCTTAATTGGTTACAACTGAAAGCAGTAAGCAACAGTACGCATTTGACAAATACACTTTGTTCTGATATGGCAAGTCCAGATAAAATATAACCACAAGTTATGGACTACGCTCACTGACAAACGTAATATTCAAACATTTTTATATCCAACAGTCATCGGGTACAGCTTCCCCAGCTGGTACACAGGAGATCAACAAAAATAAGGAGAAACAACAATGTTAGGATTTACCTCTTCACGCAAAAGGCCAGGAACTAAAGCATACACTTCGTAACAATCCTTCTGTACAAATCATTTTACATTGGAAGTTAGTCCCCATGGAGAAAATACAAGACACCACATTAGAAAACGAATCATGCCAGTGGAGAAAGAGAAACGTACAGTTCTCTGCACATTGATCTTCACCCAGTCAGCTGGAGGGCCAATATCCGCTACCATTGTCTCCAAACTGCAAATTTTGGGGATGTAAAGGTGTTTATTAGTCTTCAGGAAATAAAAGATGCTTCCACAACAAGCAGCTGTAACAGAGTGAAAAAATTTACAAGGATATCAAAGAAGCTCCACGACAGTAGCACATTCCAATTAGAAACATGGTTGTACTCAGCAAAATATCAATAAATCGAGAAAACAAGGATAATTCTTAATGTGATTATCCATGCCTTTCACAGAAAGAATTGTTCACAATAATATCGAAATGTGCATTCAAACTAGTAACCTGCATTTCCATTATGCAAGCCACCTGAATTTATGTGTAAGCAACGAGTCCGTTAAGAATCTAGAGGAAACCCGGAATCTTAACTGCGGTTTTGATACTTTCATGCATGTAACTTTGGCAACCTGCTCCATGGGGGATGGCTTTTTCCGCTTCAAACCTTAATTGAGAAAGGGAGTTCAGTGTAAAAAAAAAAGGTCGCAACTAAGATTGTCTGTAAAAGGATTGTGCTAACAAACGATACCAATGCTTTTAAGTTGCTTTTCACGCTTTGGCATAGACACAGTGCTCTTCTCCTGCGACAAGGAATGGAAAGGAAAGGGCAGCATTAACAGCACCATTTGAGATGACCCATTTGCTATTCTCTTGGGGAATAAACTAATAGACATCTTCACAGACCTTAATGATAGGATCTCCAACCTCACCATTACCAAGAAGACGTTGAGAATGCCAACCTTGCATCGCTCGAGCTGCCGCATCTCTTCTCGCTCTACCAGATCCGGAGGCTTGATTCCCCTGCAACAACAGAAGTTCTAATAGTACATGATGCATGAAGAGATAATTATGGAAACATAGAAATGCCACTACAATTAGTTTCTTGTGGAAGGAAGGCCATAGCTCCTTTATGATGTAGCAACCAGGATCCAAATGCACCTATGTCTCACCATTATTTTCCATAATAAGGACACACTGGATCTTAAAAACACAGTTAACACAGAATAGTAGGAGACAGATTTCAAAAGCACAAGAGATAAAAGGTCGTGGGTTTACACCAGGGTTCTTCATTGAGCCACCACTTATTTACCTAGTTATGGATGAGCTAACCAACGTATTACAAGATGGATTCCTGAGGTGTATGTTATTTGCCGATGAGATTGCGCTAATTGACGAAACTAGCGAGGGTGTCAACCAAAAGCTTGAGCTATGGAGAAGCACCTTAGAGAGTAAGGTTTTAGGATAAGTAGAAATAAGACTGAAAAGAGTGAAGTTAAGGTGAAATTAGATGAGATTGTGGTGCCAAAATGCAAACAATTTAGATATTTAGGCTCGTTGCTCCAAGAGAATAGAATAATAGATGAAGATGTTACTCATAAGGTTAAAACCGGATGGTTGAAACCGAGAAGTGCTACTAGGGTGTTATGTGATAGAAGGATGTCTACCGAAATGAAAGGTAAGTTGTATAGAATAGCTATAAGACCGGCTATGTTATATGGTAGTGAATATTGGGATGCTAAAGTCCAACATATCCACAAGATAAGTGTTGCAGAGATGAGGATACTAAGATGGATGTGCGGTCACACAAAATTAGATAAGATTAAAAATAACCATATTTGCCAGAAGGTGCAAGTAGCACACATTGAGGATAAAAATGAGAGGTCGTTTGAGGTGGTTTGGTCATGTCCTACATCGACCTATAGATGCTCCGGTCCATAGTTGTGAAACTATGGTGAATGAAGGTGTTAAAAGGGAAGAGGTACACCTAAAATCACATGGAAGTAAGTTGGCTCAAAAGACCTACAAATCCTTGAAATCAATGCAAACTTAGCTAAAGATAGATCACAATGGAACACAAAGATTCATATAGATAATATCCACTAGTTTGGAAATAAGTTAGACTTGGTAGAGAACTACTACTTCTATTATTATTATTATTATATATATATATATCTTATTTTTCACGTTCATGTTCACTTTTATTTTGTTAATGATGATGATATGAGTTGAATTTAACGAAAGATGTTAACTAAGGCGCAATTGTTGTCGTTGTTGTTTAAGAATCAGAAGGCAAGATCAGTCCTATGCTATATCGGACTCGTAGCAGAATGACATTAGCTCATCAACCTGCAGGCTTTTCAGGTTATCCCAACAGCTTGTAAGTTCCAAATCAAGGAAAACTCTACTAATTGGTACAACAACTCCACCATCTCATGAATATAGACCCTGCTCCACTAGGAAATGAAAATTAAAAGAAGTCCAATTTGCATTGGGCAATCTATATCACATCTATAGCTCTAATCTATGTTACGCGGGCTCTTTCAAATCTTTGCCGCATCCGTGTCGTCACGACATAGGTGTGGGTGTGAGTGTGGGATTCATACTGGATTTGGTCAACTTACCTTGGGTACTGTAACTACATTCCATGACCGAAAAGTATAGATTGATTGGGTATTTAGTTTGATCTTTGGGTATGTGTGTGTATATATACAGTAATAAATATATATATATATATATAAAGTTAAAGAATGCTTTTCCATTACGCGATTATCTTATGCATAAAATATTGGTGTTTATAAATAATACAGTTTTATTAGTTTTAGTTCAATAACTTCAACTAATTGAAATACATACTTTGTATATCATAATATACATCTATTAGCCATACCCCCGAATCCGAAAATTTATGTGATGAAGAATCCAACCTCTACATTCGAACCCAGAACGGATACTTTTTTTGATAATGGTAACATTTGTACTAATAAAAATACACTAAGGCAGCGCATAACCATATGTAGAGGGAATAGTAGGTCAATCTTGATCTACCTAATTACAAAAAGCCTAACATGTCTACCATAGATTCTGTATCCTCTACAACACCCAGAACGGATACTCGCACTTGAGTTTGAGCAACATAGATGGTGTTACTCCAGAAAAATTCATTTTACATCCATAACTTCATAGCTCTAATACTTAAATAAAATCAGTGTAGAATTGTGTGACCCCCTCATCAAAAAACCGATCTTAGCATCCGCATCTCTACGACGCTCGTCTTGGGGATGTGTTGGACTTCAGCAGCCCAACTTAAATTGTACCTTTTATTTATTTATTTAATTATACTTCTCAACAATTAGGTTAGGAATGTAAGTAGCAGAAATGAGGATGTTGAGGTGGATGTGAGGGCACACTAGGATGGATAAGATTAGGAATGAGGATATTCGGGAGAAGGTGGGCATGACTCCCATGGATGACAAGATGCGGGAGGCGAGGCTCAGATAGTTCGGGCACGTACAGAGGAGAAGCCTAGATACCCCGGTAAGGAGGTGTGAGAAGAGGTAGAAGGCGGCCTAAGAAGTATTGGGGAGAGGTGATCAGGCAAAACATGAGATGGCTTCAGATTTCAGAGGACATGACCCTTGATAGGAAGCTGTGGAGGTCGAGCATTAGGGTTGTAGGTTAGGACGTAGTTAAGCCTATTTCTACTTCGTACCAATGTGAGACTAGTCTGATAGGATTTTTGTCTTAGACTGCAAGTGGTTAATGTTGTATTCTCACTCCGTTTTTCATAGCGTCGGGTCTATTTACTGGTTATTGCTTTTGTTTTTCATCTATTTTCTGGTTTTTATGATG
Organism: Nicotiana tabacum; assembly: GCF_000715075.1. NCBI lineage: Eukaryota > Viridiplantae > Streptophyta > Magnoliopsida > Solanales > Solanaceae > Nicotiana > Nicotiana tabacum. The sequence goes on from NW_027438263.1 coordinate 275,361, forward strand.
TTATTATTTTTATGGTTTCTGTTGATGATACTGATATGTTGTCTCTTTTCGTCTCCTTAAGCCGAGGGTCTTTCAGAAACAGCCTCTCTACTCCCTCGGGGTAGGAGTAAAGTCTGCGTACACACTACCCTCTCCAGACCCCACTAGTGGGATTTTATTGGGTCAGTGTTGTTGTTGTTGTCTCAACAATCAGGTTACTGAGAAGATCACAAGCCTTTTGTTGTAAGAGAAATGGGAACTTGAAACCCGCCTGATCTTGTAAAAATTGCAAAACCAACTACTTTGCAACACCTCTAGGCAAAGAGTATACAACAATACATCCATCAAAATATGCACAAACCTATAAGAAATTAAAATTTTCCATCTGATACAAAAATGCACTTGTCTCCTCATAAAACATGAGCTTAAGTTATGGGAAAAAAAGTGTATTTGAGTATATGGCTTTCACCTTTCTAATCAACAAATCCAAACAAAGGAACACTTGATAAATCATCCCAGGGCATATTTTCCTAATAAATAAAGCTGAAACAAAAATCCAAAAGAGTGATAGGGGGAAATTTTTTATAGAGCTTTCAGGGTCCAAATTAGTGCAGATAAATGGCAGAAAAGACAGGATGTTTAAGGGTCGAAAAGTTTTGTGATGGGCAATGGCTCCAAAATGAAGCCAAGGGCAGTGTTTAGAAGAAATAAGCAACAAACTCTGTATTGAATTTACGAAAAGAAAAACACAACTGTTGTTCATTACACCATCAGTGACAAGAATCTAGTTTAAATTGCGGAAAAGGAAAAGATAACTGTTGGGAATCACACCGTTTGTTAGTGGAAACGTAAAAGAAAGAACACAAGATTTAACGTGATTCGGATCAAAATAATCCTACGTCCACCAGAGAACAGTTGCCTTTTTAATATTAACAAAGGAAGGGGAGAGTTCCCAATTACACTTAAGAGAATTTCTCTCTTAACTCTCTACTCACTACAATGTGTTGTATTATTTTTGGGATGGTTTCTACAAATGAAGGAGTGCATCTATTTATAGAGGTAAAGACCTCCTCTTGATGTCATTAGTGACATCAAACTACCTCCTCTTGATGTCATGGGTGACATCAAAGGAGGAAGCTTACTCCTAGCATCCACACCAACTCTTCCAATTGGCATGCCATTGTTGACTAAACATAAACCAACACCTTCAATCTCCACCTTGGTTTGCGTTTCGAGCGTGCATGTGAACAACTCTGGTCAAAACTTCTAAGCTTACGGGGCAACCCCGTTGTAAGAAACAAGAAAAATCAAACCATTGTTGAACATACCACCTCCACCTAACAACTGTTCTCTTCGGAGTTGCATCAGTTGATGCACACCCCCGCCAAGTCCTTGCAGTGTGCAAACTTAGTGAGTGAGACTATCTTGGTCAACATATCTGCAGCATTGTCGTCTGTGATAACCTTCACGACCTTAATAGTTCCCTCTTCAACAACATCTCGAATAAAATGAAATCTGACATCAATGTGTTTAGTGCGCTCATGAAATCTCTGATTTTTCATTAGATGAATAGCACTCTGACTATCACATCTAAGAGTTGATTCCAGCTGAACCAAACTCAATTCCGCTACTAAACCTTTCAACCAGATAGCTTCCTTCACCGCCTTCGCTGCTGCGATGTAGTCTGCTTCTGTCGTAGACAAAGCGGCAATCGACTGCAGAGTCGACTTCCAACTAACGGCACTGCCAACGAGGGTAAAGATGTATCCAGTTGTGGACCTTCTTCTGTCAAGATCTCCTGCATAGTCAGAATCTACATAATCGAGAATTGAAATACCTCCACCACTTTTTCGAAAGGTCAGACCAACACCAGAAGCTCCTTTGAGATATCTCAATATCCACTTGACAGCTTCCCAATGCCTCTTTCCTGGGCTGGACATGTATCTACTTACCACACTTACAGATTGAGCAATATCTGGACGTGTGCATATCATAGCATACATAATGCTACCAACTGCACTGGCATAAGGAATCTTTGACATATGCTCCACCTCATCCTCGGACTGAGGCATTTGTAACTCCGAAAGTTTAAAATGAGGAGCTAATAGTGTACTTACAGGCTTGCACGTATGCATATTGAATCTCTTGAGAACCCTTTCAATATACCTCTTCTGAGAAAGATGTACAACACCGTCTTCTCTTGAAATCTCCATACCAAGGATTTTCTTTGCAGCTCCTAAATCCTTCATGTCAAATTCCTTACTCAACAGTTTCTTCAAAGCATTTATCTCTGTAATGTTGTTAGCAGCAATAAGCATATCATCAACATACAACAGTAAATAAATCATTGAGTTACCAGACATCTTCTTGTGATACACACAGCTATCAAATGCTCCTTGAGAATTCATGTGTAGTCATGAATGCATCAAACCTCTTGTACCACTGTTTAGGGGATTGCTTCAAACCATACAAAGACTTCTTTAGTTGGCATACGTGATATTCTTTTCCCTCAGCTAGGAAACCTTCAGGTTGATCCATATAGATTGTCTCTTCTAGATCACCGTGTAAGAAAGCAGTTTTGAAATCAAGCTGTTGAAGCTCCAAGTCAAATTGGGCAACCAATGCTAGTAGCACGCGAATTGAGCTATGCTTCACGACTGGAGAGAAAATCTTATTGTAGTCAATTCCCTCCTTCTGACTGAATCCTTTTGCAACCAATCTCGCCTTGAACCTAGCATCTTCCACTTCAGGAATTCCCTCTTTCTTTCGGTAGACCCACTTGCATCCAACTGTCCTCTTCCCCTTTTGTCTTTTCACTAAGACCCATGTCTGATTCTTGTAAAGAGACTCCATCTCTTCAGTCATGGCTAACCGCCATTGTACAGCATCCTTGCAAGAAGTTGCTTCAATATACGAGAAGGGCTCCAGATCCTTAATCTCTTCTTGTGCAGCTACGAACGCATATGCAATCAAGTTTGCTTGATCTATAAGGCGTTCCGGTTCTCGTGTTTGCCTCTTCTCCCTCCCTTTTGCAATTGTGTATGGTTCATTGACTGCAAGTTATTCAAGGTCTACATCTTCTGACTCATCTTTAACCTGAGTCTCTTGATCCTTTTCCTTGGCAAGCTCCACCAGAAGCTCCACCTGCTCGTCGTTCTTGTTTCCTGAAAACTCCACGGAAACTTTACGGGGATCAAGTATAGAGGATTCATCAAAGGTGACATCTCTACTAACTATAAATTTGAGTAAAGATAAACACCAAAGTTTGTACCCTTTTACTCCATCCACATACCCTACGAATATGGCCTTCTTAGCCCTTGGTTCAAGCTTTCCTTCATTAACGTGATAATAAGCTGGACACCCAAATACTCGTAAGTATGAATAGTTAGAGGGTTCACCTAACCATACCTCATTCGGAGTCTTAAAGTCAATTGCCGGTGCTGGAGATCGATTGACAATATGAGCAGCAGTGTGAACTGCTTCAGCCCAAAATACTTTGGACATTTTGGCTTGTAGGAGAATACAACGAGCCTTTTCAAGAAGAGTTCTGTTCATTCTCTCGGCAACTCCATTCTGCTGTGGGGTATGCTTGACAGTCCTATGTCTTGAGATCCCATGAACCTTGCAGAATTCATTAAACTCTTTATTGCAAAACTCCAAGCCATTGTCTGTGCGAAGATACTTGATTTTCCGCTCCATTTGATTTTCAACCAAAATCTTCCACTCTTTAAATGCTTCAAAAGCATCACTTTTTGCCTTCAAAAAATGCACCCAAACCTTTCGTGAGAAATCATCAATAAAAGTGAGAAGATACCTCTTTTTGCCCTTCGATGGAAGTTTAGAGGGACCCCATAAATCTGAATGGATGTAGTCTAGCACTCCTCTTGTCTTGTGTTTGCCAGTGCTGAAGCTGACCTTCTTTTGCTTCCCTAGAACGCAGTGCTCACAGAAGTCAAGTGTGCTGATCTTCTCACCTTCCAAAAGGTTACGATTGCTCAACATCTCCAGTCCACGTGCGCTCATATGACCCAGTCTCACCTTCCAAAAGAACGCACTGTAGATGCATTTGCAGAGCCAACAATGGTGCTTCCGGCCAATGTGTAAAGGCCGTTCTCCAGCTTGCCTTTCAGCATGACTAAAGAACCTTTAGTCACCTTTATAGTTCCTGCTTCGCTCATGTACCTGTAGCCTTGTTCATCCAGAGTACTCAGGGAGATCAAATTCTTCTTCAGATCAAGAACATGACGGACTTGTGTAATAGTCCTCACGACTCCATCATGGCAGCGAACCCGAACTGAGCCAATGCCAACTATTGCACAAGTTGCATTATTGCCCATTACTACGGTTCCTCCACTTTTCTCATAGCTGCTAAACCAGTCTTTTCGGAACGTCATATGCAGAGTGCAAGCAGAGTCTAACACCCATTTGTTTCCATAACTACTATTATTATTACACGATGTTGTTAGTACATAATCATTATCAAAATCATGTACCTGTTCAACTGTGGATGCACTCGCCTTTTCCTTGAACTTTGACATTGGGCAGTCTCGTTCAAAATGCCCCTTCTTGCCACAACCCCAACACTCTGTATTCTTCTTGTTCACACGAGACTTTGATCTGTGCTTTGATTTGCTCTTTCCCTGTTGGCTAGTCCGGCCTCTCACAAAGAGCCCACTTGCCTGGTCATCTCTATCTCCTTCAATGTGCCTCCGCACATCACTAGAGTTAAGTGTTTGTCGTACTTGCTCAAGCTTGATAGGCTCCTTGCTATACATCGTTGAATTCTCAATATCACGATATCCTGAAGTCAATGAAAATAGCAAAGCACATACAAGCGTCTCCTCCTCCTTTTTAATTCCTGCAATCTGTAAGTCCATGACAAGTTTATTGAACGCATCTAAATGATCTTGTAACGAAGTACCTGACCCCATCTTAAATGTGTGAAGACGTCGTTGTAACAACATCCTTGTTGTCATTGATCGGTCTTGGTATAGCCCTTCTAGCTTTTCCCATAACTGTTTGGCCGTCTCTTCGGTACTCGTACTCACTTCACAAAGCACGTTAGGTGCAAGGGATAGTTGGATTGCACTCAATGCATCCCCTTCAATCTTCTCCTTGTCGGGAGTTGATATATCCTTAGGATACTTTCCGTCAATAGCATGGATTGAACCTTCCCTCCGCAGTAACGCAATCATCTGGATCTTCCAGATATTGAAGTTGTTGTGTCCACTGAATCTATCAATTTCAAACTTCATGGAACTCATCTTTGCTTGTTCTTCCTCCTTGGATCGTTAAAGAATCTTGTTGCTCTGATACCAATTGTTAGCGGAAACGTAAAAGAAAGAACACAAGATTTAACGTGGTTCGGATCAAAATAATCCTACGTCCACCAGAGAACAATTGTCTTTTTAATATTAACAAAGGAAGGGGAGAGTTCCCAATTACACTTAAGAGAATTTCTCTCTTAACTCTTTACTCACTACAATGTGTTGTATTATTTTTGGGATGGTTTCTACAAATGAAGGAGTGCATCTATTTATAGAGGTAAAGACCTCTTGATGTCATTGGTGACATCAAACTACCTCCTCTTGATGTCATTGGTGACATCAAAGGAGGAAGCTTACTCCTAGCATCCACACCAACTCTTTCCACCAACTCTTCCAATTGGCATGTCATTGTTGACTAAACATAAACCAACACCTTCACCGTTCAAGCACATAACTAGAGTTGCATCTCTAATCCAATGAAAGCTAGATTGCAGAAAAGAGTTCTGCAATGGCTGATGTAAAATAAACCATTAAACACGGCAGTTTGCGTTGTAGACTAAAGAAAATAATTCCCAAATTGAGCAAAGGAGTTCTTTCACTTGAAATACTATTATTTCCAACTTCAAAAAATCAAAACGATAGCTACAGATTGAAATAAGAAATTGTTCACTTAAACACACAAATCGACAGGAAAAAAAATTGATGATAACAACTAGGTGTTTATAGGTCATCCTCTTACTTTTCTAGACCAATTACTATTAAAAAAGAATGTTCTTCCACTAAAGAAAGTGAACCTACCTCCCACCCACCCCCACCCCCACCCCACCCCCAAAACCCCAAGAAAAAAAGAGAGGTTACTCATGGGTTAATAACATCTTGCAAGATGGATAAACAGTAATACCTGGATTCCAGAACTAGTCGGTTCTGCAAAAGCAGCTTCAGCAAATGGAAGCTCACCACTACGCATTTTGTGCTTTTCATATTCTAGTAGGGCCTGCAAAAGCCGACAGCTCATCAGCCTAAATGCAGTAAGGTAAAATAAAAATACAGCAACAAAAGAGTTATGAATAACTCTTAAACACTTCTTTAATACCAACATATTAGGACCAACGAACGGGACCAGTACAGATGAGGAACATGAATAAACATGGGATCTTCTTTAGGAGGTTATTCATGTATCCGTCATAAAGCATTGGACATAATAGAGAGAGGGGCATATGTGGCAAAAACGAATACTCCAGATTGTGGTGGCAGTCGGTATTTGACCGGAAACTAAGAAAACCAGTAGTAGGTTATAAATATTTATGAACCTGCACAAAAAGTTCTCCTTTTCCCTCATGCGGTCAGGTTCAGAAAATTAGTGTTTTTCCTTTGGGAAGGTGAGAGGGAACAGTATAAATCTGAAAAGCGTTATAATTATTTATGAACCTGCACAAAAGATTCTCCTTTTCCCGGTCAGGTCCGCAAAATTAGTTTTTTCTCTCTTTTTTTTTCCGCAATCCGCTAGGCAAGCGCCTAGGGCTAGTTTTTTATTAATAAAAAAAAAAAAAATACAACAATTAGGAATAGTACAAATAAGGGGGACAATAGCACCGGTATTGTTACCCATATGTCTTGGCTATATAATCACTCCTCTGCGCCTCACAAAGCCTATGGCAGCCTCATGTAGAGGATTCATGGTGCAGCTGCCTGCAAAGTCTCACGAGGGCATATAATCTCATAGCCGTGTGGATAATTTCCAAAGGCATAGGACCAAGGTAACACAAACCGGGCTAGACCTTATCTTACTAATCCTATTGAGGCGTAAAATAGCCTCACCTACTAGCATGCATGTAAAAAATAAGAACTGGAGAGTACCAAATATTCAATGATCATCACAGAGTTTATAACATACTCTGTGATGATATTACAAATGAGTATACTAACATAATGGTAGAATAAAATGAAGAAGGAATTAAATTGTTGTCCCTTCTTGCCCAAACTTGTAAATTCTTCAATTTGTAATTCTTTGTCATCACTGTCCCAGCTCTTCAAAATGTCTTCAAAAATCATGACTTCTTTTTTGAACAGTTTGACCTCGTTGAGGTAGTTGGGGCAGCCTTCTTTTGATTGGCAACTCTCATTGGAGGTCGCCTAACATTTGAAAAATTACTGACCTTCTCATCCCAACTATTTTTCCTTGTATGTGCTTTCATTATTTTGTCGCTATGCATAGGAGATAAATCACCTTGTTTTGCTGCATGTGCACGACATTCTTTCAAAACAGCATCTTCTTCTCCTTCCTCATACATATCTCTATCCACATTCACAGGATGCGGATAGTTGTCGACGAGGTCCTGTGTCATCAAAACATTTCCTTGTTGTGTATTTGCCAAAGCTGTCGTGTTGTGATGTTGCTTTATGACTTGCATTTTATTCCTGTTTTTACTCACATTTCCTGTGCTAACAATTTGCATTGAACTTACTGAGTTTCGATGTGTAGAGTCTGCCAATGCATCAAGCAATTTTCTATCTTCCTCAGAAATCATAGGAGTACTGGATTCCTGTTGTTTCTGTCCAGCATTTGAGTTCATTATTGCAGTACTTGGTGTGCTTTCAAGTTGTTGTTGTTGTCCAGTCATATTGCTTACAGTAATGTCCTGTTGTTCTCTTGAATTTGATGAAAGGACTGTTGCTCTTGATGTGTTCCCTATTTGTTGTTGCTGTTGGAGTAGAGTGTTAGCATTCTGCAGTTGTTGTCCAGATTCAAAGCTAGCCAAATATTCATGTTGCCTCTGTTGTATTATAGCTGGTTTTCGGAATCACAAGATGGTCGGGGCCTGTCTTGCCAATATAGCAGTGTCAACAAATCTTGGAGCTCCGCAATCTCCCAATTTTGCATGTTCCTTCTAAATGAGAGGTCTCATACTACCCCTCCATGCTCCTTACGAATCTGTTGGACCATCAATTCCTTCTGGTTTGAAACTCTGAAGACGTGAGGGAAGGAGACCCTCAGAGTATCCTCTCCACACCACCTATGATTCCAAAAGTTGATTCTCCTCTCATCCCCCTGTAAGTGATGTTGCCATTGAATGCTTCTCAATTCTTCATGATGCTCCTCCACATGCCACACCCGAAAGGTGTTGTGATTGCCTTGGTCCTCCAATCCCCTCTCGTGGAATCGTACTTTTCTACTATGACCTCCCTCCATAGAGCATGCTCTTCTACCTCGAATCTCCACAGTCACTTCCCCAACAAAGCTTGTTAAATACCCTAAGATCTTTTACTCCAAGTCCACCCCACTTCCCACTTCTTTGGGGAAGTGACTGTCTGTCAATTCACCAGATGAAACTTTCTAGTTCCATCCGCCGCATCCCAAAGAAAATTCCTTTGAAGCCGTTCCAGTAGATATTGCAATGAGTCATTTTCTTATGTTTTTGGATAGGTGAAGCAAATGCTAAGGAGTTCCTGATAAACAAGGTTTTTGAAAGGCTCGTTCTGCTAGAAATAAGAGATGGAGGAAAACAACAAGCACTAAAAGACCTAGCTAGTTAAACATGAATGAAAAAGAGATGAGGGGACGTGGAGATAGGCATTCAGTTTTGAAGCATGGAAAATGACAGTTTGGAGCCTCAAACTGGCAGAAAAATTGGGAGAGGCATGTGAAAAAACAATTTGTTCAAGGAAATTGAGCACATAGGCCAGCATTATCGGAACTTCTTTGTCCTATCATATTAATGTCCTCACTTGGGTCACAGCATTATTGGAATTTAAAGTAATAATCTTGAAAGGTCCTAACAGGCCATTCTCAAGGAAAATGGTGCAGATTGGGACTTTATGACTGCCAATCAAATCTTTTAATTTTAATAACTGAGATTTTTGTTGGTCATTTGGATAAGATCAACCAAGGAATTTATGTGGGATTTGAGTTTTAGGAAGAACTTACAAGGTTGGGATGTCACAGAATTCCAAAGTTTGATAGCAAACAAAGAATTCCACAAGATAGGCAAGATATTTGGAGAAGGAGGAGAGGGAATAATGACTTCTTTTCTGTTAAGTTCTCTTATGAGAAGCTTCTGATTTGGAGGAGTCCGCTTTTCCATATCTCTTGACTCTCGGTATGGATCAGCAGAGTACTGAAAAAGGTGTGTTCTTTCACTTGGCTAAGTACGAGGGGGTTGATATTGAAGGCTGAAAATTTGAGGATGCTTCATGTGCAAAAGCTCGAGAGAAGACGTCAATCACCTCCTTTTACATTGTTGGGTAGCATCTCACTTAGGGTGGGAAATACTGAGATAGTTTGGTATTCAGTGTCTGATGATGACAGGAACAGTCATAGAAGATATTTTTATCTGACGTGGATGGTATGGGAAAAGAAAAAAAAGAGAGCTTTTAATGGAATACTTGGAGTGCAAGTTCAGCGGCGTGACTCATGAAGCGGATGTGGACGTGAGGCTTGATTCACAAGTCATCCCCAAGAGAGCGAGTTTCAAGTACCTTGGGTCCATCATCCAAGATAATGGAGAGATTGACAATGATGTCACACATCGTATTGGAGCAGGGTGGATGAAATGGAGGCTCGCATCCGGTGTTTTGTGAGACAAGAATGTACCACCAGACTTAAAGGTAAATTCTACAAAGTGGTGGTTAGACCGACTATGGTGTATGGGACAGAGTGTTGGGCAGTCAGAAAACCCATGTCCAGAAGATAAAATGGCATAAATGAGAATGTTGGTTATTCGGTACAATGTGAGATTGGCCTCCGTGGTGGACAAGATGCGGGAAGTAAGGTTAAGATGGCTCGAGCATGTGAAGAGGAGGGGCACAGCTGCCCTAGTGAGACCATGTGAGAAGTTAGCCCTGGAGGGTACGAGGAGAGGTAGAGGTAGACCAAAGAGGTATTGAAGGGAGGTGATTAAGCAGGACATGGCGCAACTTCAGCTTACCGAGGACATGATCCTTAATAGAAGGGTGTGGAGGTTGAGGATTAGGGTAGAAAGATAGTATATAGTGGAGCGTATTTCTTTCCCATACCAGTAGTGTTAAATTGCTTTTATATTTTCCTATGCTCGGTTTTCTTTTACTACCTTGAGTTTATGTTTCTCATTCTTATCCCTATTCTTGTTTTTTCCGCTTCGGTTAATCTTTTATCATGTTGTTGTTTACTGCTTACTACTATTGCTATTGCTATTGCTATTGCTTCTTTTTCATCTTTCTGCGGGTCTACAACCTCTCTACCCTCACAAGGTAGGGGTAAGGTTTGCATACACTCTATCCTCCCCAGACCTCACTTGTGGAATTACACTGGTTTGTTGTTGTTGTTTGTTGTTGATAATAGAACAAAGGATTTTGTCCATTTGAGGAACAGCCTTTTATCCTTTATTTCTCTTTTGCTGCACCTACCCATAAAATTCTTTTATGTCTAGAAGATTGGGTTCGTAAAAATTTATATTTTTTTATGAAGAAAAAGTAAATAAATAAGTGGCCTCGTAGAAAATAATATATTATTGTGAGGCTTTCTACTTTTTGGTAAAATTCTTATGTACGGGTGTTCCTTTTTTTTGGTTGGAGGGGGGTAACATATTTGTATATCAATAATAACTACACAAAAGGTGTGTAGTCCCCATATTTACAAGGAAGAAGAGAGGAAAAACAACTCTTAATCCTTTGTCTTCTCACAAGGATCTTAGTACATCAAAGGGTGTGTATACAGGTGTTTTATTACCCTTCATTAATCCCAAAGAAACATATCCATGAATCGTTGGTGTTACACCCTATGTTTCGTACATGAAAGTACACCGTAAGTCAATTGATGTAAGCTCGAAAATGAGATTCTCTTTGAAAGTATATAATGATTTAATGATATTACATCCATATTTCCGTTCAGCATACAAATGACTAGGTTGAGGACGAATGCACTTAAACGCGAGAAAGGAGATTTTGGACAAATAAAAACGAGATGCTTGCCTACCTGACGTGCCTGCTTCACCAACTTACTTTCCGTCCTACTTGCTTGAGCTACTCGACACATGTCTAAATTATTTAATGAGGATGAGACGCATGTTTCAAAATGGAAAAAGAACCAACATGAATCACCTACTTAATCATATTAAGTAGGTGACAAGTAGGTACATCACCTACTTAGAGCTTGTGGATCAAATTAAAAGGGAATGGAAAAGGATAGAGATGGATAAGTCTTGGGGCAGCCCAAGACCCATCTGCCCAAGCCCATTAGTGGGGCCATATAAACATAGATATATCTCAATTTCACTTAGAAGTACAATTCACCATCCCTCTCACTCTATTGCGACGTGAAGGAGCTCCAAAATTTATCCCAAGATCTCTCTCAAAGTTATCCGGGTTCAAGACCAAATCCACAAGTTGGTAAGGTGATTTCTCTCTTGGAAGATCAAGATCACCTAATTATCTCTCTTTGCTTTGTTGTTTGGGGTAAAGAGCTTGTTTGAGCTTGAAGTAAAGCTTAGTTGGACAAGTATTCTTGCTGCCAAGGTAAGGTTTAACTTCTCCTATCTGTATTTAAGATCATTTATCTATATCTAGTTGATTTGTTAAAAGAAACTTGTGAAGTAGGTTGAACTTCATGTTGAAGTGTTGTAGTTGCTGGACTATTTTAGAGTTGAATTCTTGATGTTTTATGGCTGGAAATCAGTAGAATAACTTAAGAATACTATTGCTATTGTGGTTGATGTGTTTGGAAGAAGAGAAGGCTTGGAAAGTGCAAGTAAGAAATTGGTTGTTGGGTGAGATGGTGTGGACTGTTTTGGTGATGTATTGTAACAAATATGAGGTTAGAAAAAAGATATATATATATATATATGTTTGTTGATATTCTAGGGTAGGGGTAAGGTCTGCGTACAATCTACCCTCCCCAGACCCCACTTGTGGATTTTACTGGGTTGTTGTTGTTGTTGTTGATATTCTGGACATGTTGATTGATTTGAGGAGAATGAAAAGAATAAGGGGAGGTGCTGTCCAAAATTTCGTAGACGAGCTAGTCGCACATTTGTGTTGAGTTCTAGCTTCCATAAGCTTAACAATGGTCCCTTGTTGTTTGTTGTGGATTGAAGTACTAACGGGCTGGACAGTCGTCGTGTGGTTAGGTAAACGACAAGGTATGTCAAGGCTATCCCTTCTTTCCTTTTGGCATGATCCATATGATAAAAATGAAACGAGCAAACGTGCAACTTTCATAAATGACTCTATTCATAGAAGTACTAGGGGTGCCTATGTTCTTGATTCCCCATATGTCCTATCATTATATCGTCTGTTCATGGGTCTCAAAAAATACGTAAGTTGATAAAGTTTATCCGAATGCATATTGATCTTATGACATTCCGAGAGATCTTATTGACTTACTTCTTATGCATTGCATTCATTTATACATGCACATTAACATATGACCACATGGCGTTATATACGTGTATATTATATGTATATGGAGTATGGGGAAAGGTTATGGCGTTATATACGCACTACCACCTGATCAAGTGGTATACGTTGATGATTTCGGCCACAATGGCCGAGACGATATGATGGGATGCCCCCAGAGGCTTGATTATGTTATGTACGCATATACCTATGCATGGCATGACACATCAACCACAATAGCTTGATGATGTTTACACACATACGCATGACATTATAAATGTTTCATGATTCACAAAGTTATTCAGACTTACAGGTTGAGTCTTTTACTCCATGTTTCTTTCATGTCCATTATATACTGTTTTTCATGCCTTACATTCTCGGTACTTTATTTGTACTGACGCCCCTTTTGCCTGGGGACGCTGCGTTTCATGCCCGCAGGTCCCGAGAAATAGGTTGTCAGTCTTCCAAGTAGGCTATCAGCTCAGCGAAAGGTGTTGGAGCACTCCATTTGTTCCGGAATTGCCTATTTGGTCAGTATGATTTGGACATGTATTGATTGGTATGGCGGGGCCCTGTCCCGACCTTTATGACATTTATGTACTCTTAGAGGCTTGTAGACAGATGTCATGTATATGGATACTTGTATGGCCTTGTCGGCCTATGTTTTCCGTATTCTGCATGTATATGTATATATGTCTTTTGGACATGTTTTCCTCACGTATGTTATTCACATGATTCAGTAATTTATTGACAGGTGTTATTCATGACCTGCCCTTAATTCATGTTTATATCTTAGACGCATGCTTAGGGGTGTTCGACGGGTAGGACTCGGGCACTCGTCATGGCCCATCGGTTTGGGTCATGACAGTTGGGAAGATAGAGGATGGCATATCCATTGAGGAGGAGCCTCAATAGAGCCAGGACCAATATAATCCTTGTCCATTGAAAGTCAGCTCAACTGAGCCATTTACCATTTGCAACCAAGCTATACATCCAAGGAAGTACCTAGAACCAGATACAAGAAAGTTAATCCAAGAGAATTGGTTTACGACAAGGATCAGTGTAAAGTAGATCTCCAGTGTCTTCTTTGTACTGCTTTTACAAATACTTGTCTATCAAAAGATAATGGACAGAGAAAGAAGAGACTAGAAGAAGGGTTGCCATTGTAGCTATATGAAGGGATGAAGGTGCAATATAGACATAACCGCAAACAAAAAATAGGATTTTTCGTCTTCTTTCCCGTTCTTGGTTTGAGAAAGAACATTTTCCCAAGTCAACCTATTCTTTCAGATAGGACATCCCTTGTTTGTTTTATCATCCTAAAATGCCTATCTATGTGCCCGATAATCAACCAAATAAAAAATTTTACACCTGAACACTGGGAATGTGCCAAACCCAGCCCGGAGAATAAGAATATCTCCATCAGAATCTAATCCATGTACACATGGTTCTTCCCTATTGAACCTTTATCCAAAGACAACAAACCTTCCACGGCAATAATTCATAACCATCGGAATTAGATTCCAGGGATGTTATAATCATAGTACAACTAGATGTTGGCCTAACCTAAATGAAAACTTTAGTCAACTGAAGTATTCATGATCACTCGCTTTATATCACGTTTAAAAAGGATTGAGCTTGTACAAATCTTGAGTGCCCTAAACACACTATCTAAACAAAAAAGTTCCGGCAATTAGAATCTGAAGACAAATAAAAATTCAAGGAAACAGTTTTAGATTAACCTTCTCGTAAAAACATCGGAATGTCCAAGAGACAGTAGTACAAGTCCTGCACAAGATTGAACACAATATATCATCAAGACAATTCCATTTTAAGAAACATCAACTACTAAAGAAAATTCTAATGTCACGCAGGAGAGAGCTACTAAAGAATCTTGTGCAGGACAGTAGTACAAGTCCTGCACAAGATTGAAAACAATAAATCATCAAGACAGTTCCATTTTAAGAGACACCAACTACTAAAGAAACTTCTAATGTCATGCAGGAGAGAGCTAGATAAAACATAAGAATCAGAAAGAAACAAATGTTAATGGAGTGAACAGTAAGGCACGGTGACTGCTGGCTGTATTCTGGTTCCTGTATGTGTCTCACAATCACTGCTCTGATACCATGTTAGAAATAATACACGGAAAAATTATTTTATTGATTTATTAAAAATGATACAATGAGCCCTATAGATAATACATATTCTACTCCTACTACATACGGGACTAGGATTATTTATACAGAACTCTATAACAAACATCATTGTAGATAAAGGATCCCGTTGTCGTATATCCCTTGCGCTTTGAAAGAATTATGTGGGACTCTCGTTGATTTTCCAAATCTCATTCTTTCCATTTCAAAGTCAAAAAACCCCAATTGAAATGACCATGATCCTTTTCAAAGTCAAGCTTGCACGACAGCCTCAGTCTGCTAACTCATTTGCAAACAGAGTTGCACCAAGAATTTGTCAACCTCCCAAAAAGGCATTCCGGATTGGTAAATATCATAAGATCTAAGATTTTCTTCAGTTTAATAGAACGCATTGCTTGCTTCCGCATTTGATGTTCTAAGAAATACTCTTATCACCGGGAAAAAAATGAGTGTTTTGTCTTGAACAAATGTGGAAGCAAGCACAATATAGCAGAGCTATCTACCAAACTACCTTCCTCTGATTGACTAGATACAGCTGTTGCAACCTAAATGAGCAAAAGATTGAAATATACTTTTGTAGCCTAACAAGTCATTAGCCCAACCAAAGCTTTCAGATTTTCTTGTCAATATCAACTTAATTTTCTACATCTAAACTAACTCATAATTCAAATTCTACTACAGCCATGCATTTGACCGCGTGGTTAGGGACCGCTGAACTGATAAATATCCTAATCCATTGGAGATATCGCCTAGCTCTCGTCTCTCCATGTTGCCCAATACGATCAAAGAACCCTAATTCTAAACAATATAGGCAAACCATAAATATGAGTTTGTCATTACTTGGGGGGTTTGAATGATTCTCCTACTTGCCGCCATAGCTTGCATGATGTTACCTGTAAAACCATAAATAGTAAATAACTGATCAATAAAGCACTGCCGCCCCATCATAAGCCAACAATGGATTTTTTAAAGCTAGGAAAGAAACAGAAGTTTGTAAGCATGAAATACTAGAATTCAACCCCATATAGTAATCTCTATGCAGAACCAAAGATAAAGCTCTTGTAGTCTTTCCTTAACTCGAATATGTTTCTAGAATTGTAGTCAGTAAACTTGTATGGAACACATGAGCCAAAAAGCTGGAGGCTCTTTAATAAGAAAAGAAAGCTATATTAAAAGCCAAGTAAAAAATTAATGCATCGAATAAGCAGAAGTCTCCTCCAGTCCACTAATCCACTTAACAAAAGTCAAACATGAGCCAAAAAGTTGGAGGCCCTTTAATAAGAAACGAAAGTTCTACTAAAGCCAAGTAAAAAATTAATGCATCAAATAAGCAGAAGTCTCCTCCAATCCACTAATCCATTTAAAAAAAGTCAAGTATCATGAAAGAGGCCTAAATTCTTACAGCGTAGAGGAAAAGAAACCCGAATCTCAATCATACTGGTATAGTAAAAGAAACCACTCCTGAAAGGTTAAAGCATAGTCCAACCAAATACACCAGATTACCACCAGCGAAGGAGCGCTCCGCAGAACTTTCCTATTCTTGCTACAACTAAAATACCGATATAAAATGACTAAACACAAAACAGGTTAAAGTCTTAATGTTTCTTACATATTTGCTAACTTGTTATTAGAGGAGTCAAGGGTTCCCATAGAATCTCCTAACTTTTTGTACTATAACACATTTGGCACCTGTTGGTACCCATGTCAACACGACTATCCATCAACAAGATCAATACAACTCTGTCTCACCACAGGAAGAAAAAAAAAAGGAAACTAACTGAAGATGGAGCAACAATAGTGACCCCTGTAGGAAAACTAGTTCCAATTTACTAAGGTTAATTTCTTACAGATTTAAGAAGTTTTTTCTCACTTCTTTGGCGCTTATACAACCTTGTGCTAGATGTTTATTCTTGTGGAAATATAGGTCTGAATCCTAGAGTCTTTATCCTCTGACATAGGCACTTTATTCATCAAAACTAAACCAATTGGTATTCCCATAAAGATCCATCAATTCCCCACCAATTTCCCCACTATTCCAGCGACAAATTGAACCTAATATGCCCACTTCTCTATTTTGCAGGGGATTTCTTATGTAATGAGTTTGTATGGAACGCTCTTTAGGTCTCTATATACATTCTTTACAGCGGTGACTAAACCTTGGTTATTTTTCAATATTCCACTCGCCTAGGAGAAAGGGAGAGGGAAACTGAAGGAAACCACTAGAGCTTATTCTTTTTCTTTTCCTCTTTCTTCAGTTCCTCATACTGTTTGCCTAGCCCTCAGAAATACCAGTGCAGTTAATATTTTCCAGCCCCTTTCTTGAACCTTCACTTAGCCATTAACCATCACAGATCCTTTTCAATCCAAAACACTTCTTTTCACCCCAAATTTGCATTATTCTGACTCTTACCAGTTACACAAGTTTGTCAATTAAATGGTAACGGTACAGCAGCGTATTGAAACTCTATACGGACCTGCTCATAACCACCAAGTCCGATCACTGCTCTCCACAACCTGACAAACATGATAACAAAAATAATTAGACCAAGTTCAAGAAACACAGTAAATAGAGATTCTGAAACAAGTGAATAACTAACTTGAGACAATTTAATGGCTCTCCATAGAACCGCGGGGCCTTGAACTCCAAGCACCTTTCTTTGTGGAAAGTCTCTAGCCCTTTCATAAATGCAGCTTGCTCTTCCTCTGTTCCAGACTCATCGCCCCCCATGGGATTTATATCCAGCAGAAAGGTCTTGCCAGGAGTTTTCACATCAATATCATGTTCAACATCCAATTCGGGCTTTAGTAATTCATCCTTTATTTTATTGGCTGATAGCACCTCTGTCTCTTTCAACAAATCATCCGATCCCTCCTTTGTTTCATTTTCCGTTGATGCCTGCTTCAGAATCGCTCCTCGCTTCAGGTTCTCCTCCATTTCTTTATTGTTTAAGAGTGAGGCACACCTCTTCACTCCAATTTTCAGTTCTTTTTTTCCAGCAACATATATCGTACATGATTCCATTTGAGTTGCCCGACCACTTACCTCCCCTTCAGTCACCCCATCTTTCCGTTTTTTAAGTTCTTCATCATCCGCTCTAACTTCCGTAAGACTCTCATTCTGGACGATGGAGTCCAATTGATCAGTAGAATCAAGATTAGTACTGTCCCTGCAGCCACGAGGACCTTGAGATTCACTAGCATTTACATCGCCTTCAGCTTTGGAGGCAACGGTGGGAGATTTGAACAAAACATTTTCGTCTGCTGAGTCTCCTTCTTCATTCTGCACCCGAGAACTCGTAGCATCAAGTATGCTGAAGTCTGGGGTCTCCCTCTTTGTGCAACTACCGACATCTTGAAACAGCTCCTTCCCTGCAGTCACCAACTCTTCGCCCAAGTTCTCTTTTTCTGCAAGTATGTCCTTTTTTGACACGGTGCCATTTGTGATGCCGCTACTGGAAATGGCATCCCCCTTTTCTGGCAGGGTTTCTTTGTTATCTTCTATCTTACAATCAACCATGTCTGTCTCGAAATGCTTGATTACAACCCAGAAAATGGCAAGAAACGAAAATAATTTCTGCAAGAACAACCGGGCGGCGAATGTGAATCTTCGGCTTGAAGCCACTTTTCAATCCAGAAAAAGAAAATGACTATTTTACCTAAAATTAGCTTTTAAATAACGTTAACACCGTTTTGATTTGTGAGACAGTTAACTTGAAAAATGATTTGAATTCAAACCTGAAAGCAGCTTAACTAGCTTCTTAACCGCTGCCAGCCTCGAACTAGCCGAACTCCTAATTTAGCATAGAAAAAATAAAAAATGAGGAAAAACAAAATCTTTATAGTTGCTTCAGATGAGATAATGTCAAAACCAACTAAAGTTGCGCCATGTTCAAGACGAAGAGAAAAAAAGGAGAGGGTCAGGAGGTCTTAACGGGATTGGATAGTTTTCAGAATCAAACAAAGCAATACGTTAGAGCTAAGGGATTGATAGACCTTGAAGGAATTGACGCCGGCAATGTCGACAGAGAGCCCTAGTAACGGCTGAATCTCCCGCCAGCGAGATAGACAGATGAACGGCAAGAAGCTTCGCGCTCCCAAAAATCCTTGGGCTCTGCGAATGCGGGCATCATTGTGATTTTAAGATGGTTTTCGAGGAAGGAAGTGCATTTAATGCCATCTGCCACGCATGCTTATTTTGCAAGTTGATTTATTAAAAATAGGTATTGGATACATACTATAAATTATAAATTTAAATACACCAAATACTAGGATTCTCAAGTAATATTAAGATGTTTTATGAATAAAGTTAAAAGACATCCGACCAATTTTATCTCTGTTGTTTTAGCCATTATGCTATCAATTAAATTTGGGTATATCTCTATATTTTAAAATTCAATTGGTCCAATAGACGATATTAGAAGAATCATTTTTTGATCAATTTTATCTTCACCATATTCTTCAGCTTTAACAATATCAATTACGCCTTGATATAATTATCTCTCAAGGTTAATTGTTGTTTTGTGGAGTATTCAAACCTCGTTTTTTCTCGTTTAATGTACATGTCATACACAAAAAATTTAAAAGGATGAACTTTAGTGTCGTTTTGTCCCTGTACTTTCCTAAAATGATCCGGATATACTAAAATATATTATCCCAATATTTAAGAAGTGTATTGAATATAAAATAAGTTCATAAATCTAATAAACTAAAAGTAGTAGGATATAGACTCACAAAATTCTAAGCAAGTATAAGTGTTAATTCATCTTTCTCAAATATATGCAGAACCTTACTTCTTTCTCAAGAACAAGAATCAAATAACATCATAGTTAATTGTAGGTTATATGACAATATCTTTCATCAAACGTTGATATTTTAAAGCTATTTATGATACGAAAGCTTTTAGATACAATATTGGAGTTGTTTTTTATAATATTGTTTAACAAGTAAGTGTCGGCGTCCCAGTTGGTCTAGTCAACATATAATCTCTCCACCACCTCTTGGTGGACCAGTCATCTGAAACACAGCAAAATCGACCTCGTTGGTCTCAACTATACTCATGTTCCGCAGCACCTCGTGGCAGCGGTCTAGATAATCATGTGGGTCCTCAAAAGATGCACCACTGAAATGAACTAGAAAAAGCTTGGTAAACTTGTCCAACCTCAACAAAGCCTCAAAAGACATAGCGAGCCTAACACCGGCCTGTGCCGCAACAACTGGCTGAACCACCCCAATTGGCGGAGCTGCCGGAATCTGATACTGGGGAGTCATCTGCTATGGGGTGTACATAGCGGGAGTATGTTCTCCTCCCCCAGCCTGAGAGACAGCTGGTGCCACCGGAAATGTACCGGTCTTGGCCACACTCTCTATAAGGCCCGCGAAACAGACTAGAGCATTTTGAAGCACTAGAGTGGCTATGAACCCCTCCGAAAACTGAGCTGGTCTGATGGGTCTAGTCTAAGTTGGAACCTCCTCATCAAAATCTACCTGAGGCTCTATTGCAGGTGCTACTACTCGAGCTCTAGGCTAAGCTCTGCCTCGGCCTTTGGCGTG
Source organism: Nicotiana tabacum (assembly GCF_000715075.1). Classification (NCBI taxonomy): domain Eukaryota; kingdom Viridiplantae; phylum Streptophyta; class Magnoliopsida; order Solanales; family Solanaceae; genus Nicotiana; species Nicotiana tabacum. The sequence continues at coordinate 295,681 of NW_027438263.1, forward strand.
GCCTCGACCTCTGCCCCTGGTCGTAGCTGCCACTGGGGGCTCCAGCTCCTGGCCGGCTACTTATGTTGTGCGGGTTCTCACCATCTACGAGAGAACAAGAATAAAAAGGTTCAATTATCAATGAAAGAATAAAATCGCACTATAAAGAAGAAAAGAAGTGAAATTTGTTCCTAAACTCCATAGCTTCTGAAAGATAAGTACATACGTCTCTGTACCGCTCCCCATACTTTTACTAAGCTTGCTCGTGACTCGTGAGACCTAGGTAACTTAGTGTTCTGATACCAACTTGTCACGACCTAGAATCTCAAAGTAGAAGTCGTGATGGCGCCTAATGTCACACCTCCTTTTTCACCTGCGCCCGCAGGGGCGTAGGGGGAGTTTTTCCAATTAAGGGACAATCGAAACGGGATTTATTATTTAATTCAAAGTTGTCACTTAGGAGATTTATGGTGTCCCAAGTCATCGGTTGAATCCTGAATCGAGGAAAAGATTGACTCTGTATTATAGTCCGCGAACCAGAAATCCAAGTAAGGAATTCTGTTAACCCGGGAGAAGGTGTTAGGCATTCCCAAGTTCTGTGGTTATAGCACGGTCGCTCAACTATCATATTCGACTTATTTATCTGATTTTAATACATGTTGAATCCTATGTGCAAATTTTAACTGTTTACCGCTTTTATTATTATTATTATTACCGAGCATTGCAACATCGTGAAAATACATCTCGAACCACGTCACATCAATGCGCCTGTGGTTATTGACACATTTCAACTCTGTTGAGATTTGGATTTAGGTCACATAAATGTGCACCCGAGTTTAAGAAGATAACATTATTAAAAAATGCGCCTAAAGCGACTAGCGTATCATTATTTTGGGTAGGGCCGTGAAATTTTGCTAAACGGCCCATCCCAAAATCTAAGTAATTTTACCAACACGTATAGAGGTCCACGCAGCTTGTGTATTTTTGTTTGTCGAGGCTCGTCTCATTCATTATTTTTATAAGGAATTTGCAACATCGTGGAAATGCATCTCGAACCACGTCACAATTAATGTACCCGTGGTTAGCGACACATTTCGACTTCGTTGAGACTTGGATTTGGGTCACATAAATGTGCACCCAAGTTTAAGAGAGTAAATTATTTAAAGCGCGCCGGAAGTGACTTGCGCGTTATTATCTTTTGGGGAAGGTCATGAAATTCGCTAAACGGCCCGTCCCTAAGTCTAAGTATTTTAAAATAAATATTTATTGAGGGCCCCACAATTTTGTATTTTTTATTCGGCGAGGCTCATCTCATTTTTATTCAAGGATATCCTAAAGCGACTATGATTTTCTATATATTTGTCTCTAAGAATAAAGAAAAATCCTAATCAATTAGCATTAAAAGTTCGGGCTTCAAGTTCAAGTCTGGGTCCAAACAAAAGGAAACACCTTCTAGTTTGAACCAGCTCCCTAACTTAAGATCCGTCGCCTGCCGTTGTAAATATTAACAAACTAGCTACCATTTTGATCCAGTTTAACTTTAGCTTTATTATATGAATTGGATTATTGGAATTAACTATGTGGAATACAAAGCCATTTTGAGCTCTTTTTACGATTTGTTGAAAAATGCATCAATGCTTAAAAACTGACACCAAGCTAACATTAATCACTAACATTTGAGAACTAACATTAGTTACTAACATTATTTACATTGCTATTTAAAATGATGTTATTTACTCAAGTGAACTCGCAATTTCAGAATTAGACCTATTAAACCAATATGCTGATTTCCATAAACTATTTGAACCTGTTTTGTGACATAAACTATTTGAAACTATTTCACGACTACTGAAAAAAAAATTAAATACAGTATATTTCATAACTAGTAATCACCAACTAAGATTAAGTACAATTGATATTTCATGTTTGTAGAAATAGATTCAATCAGTCCAGCTTATGCATTCCAAAGTCATTCCAATACATACATACTATGAAATATCAAGTGAACTACTGCTTATACATCAAATTAAACACAAAGAAACAGGGAAAATTCAGAAATCCATTCCAACGACTCTTTACTTCCTTTCCATTAAATTTGAGAGTTTTAGAACGTGTACCTGGATAGTGGAAATACAAGAAGATGAAGGAGCAGTCAACAACAGTAATAACACAACAACGCAGTGACAGAACAACCCAGTGACAGATCAAAAAGGAAGGAACCGGCAAAGTTCCAGCAACACCCAATGAAAACAGTAGCCAATAACCAATAACAAACTCTGGAAGAACCAATTGAAACCCCAGAAATACCAAACAGCAACACCAATGAAACAACAACAGTACTAGTTCTGATATTCAGCAGTAAAAGAAAAGACCCACTTTTCAGTTTCTTAGCTCTCCAAACACTGAACCTTTTGGATTAAAAACCAGCCTGTCTTTTACTCTCAGATTACTAAACTTTTAAATGTTAAAAATCCAGCCTAGACTCTCTCAAAAAAAGACTGAAAGAGAACTGATTTTTTTCTCTCCAAAAACCAGCCCCTTTTCTCTCTTGAAATGACCCTATTTATAACCCAAAAACAGGTATTGGCAACATATTTTAATCAATCCTTTTTAAGTTTTTCATACCATTATGTTTTGTTCCCCACACTTGCATGTCTTGTTCCCCACACTTGCATGCCTTGTTCCCCACTAGCAAATGTCTTGTCCCCCACTATGTATTAAACAATGCTTTATTTTAATATTATTAGTGCTTAGTGGACAGAGCACTCAAATTAATCATTTTTAAAACTTGAAATCCCAAAATACCCCTGAAACTATTGAAATTACCATTCTACCCCATCCGCTATATCTAATCCTCATAATCAATTAACCAAACTATAGCAGTTATAACCAATCTTAATTGAGAAATCCTAACAATTGACTAATTAAACACATGAAACCAACTCCCAATCAACAACATTAGGACAATTCAACAAGGCCAGATTCATATCAGAACAAACAAGTATATCCAAATCACTAAACACAATCATCAATTGAACTCAAAACAATAGGAAAGTCGTCAAAACGCATACACATATAATTTCAACGAATATGCATTAGGATACTTCATGCGAAAACTTTATCAAAATGAACCCACATTAAAACGAAACCACAAATAGATCCGTGAATACCATAGATTCGAGGTAAGAGATATGACCTTTATTACTGCACTTTCTTGCTCAGTTACGCACAATGAAAATGAAACTCCAAAGAAAAAGCAAAAAATCCGTGAACGAGCTATGGCTGACCTTTATGCTAACGATCTGACGTCGAACAATGCTGAACTTCCGATGAAACACAGCTTCGTTCACAACACTGTTTCGACGCTTGACTAACAAACACGGACTCGGACGGAACCTCGACGCACTGCCTCGACTTACGACCGAGCGCGACCTCGGATGGTTGGTCTCGTTTTGGACTGGAGGGTGGCTATGAAGAAGGTGAGGCAGGCTGTTTCAGGTGGTCGAACGACGTCGATGGAGAAGGCTGGTGCTCGCGACTGGAGGGTCATTGGGCTGTAGGTTGTCGACGGGAGCTTGGAGATAGAAGTGGGGTGGTCGTTGGTTCGAAGAAGAAGGAGGACAGCCATGGATGTCGATGGAGCTTGGAGATGGCAGTGGGGTGGTCGTTGGTTCGAAGAAGAAGAAGGAGAGGGCGGGTGGTTTAGGGTTTTTGGATTGGAAATGAAAATGAAAATGGAGAAGGGGGTGGTCGTTTGGGCTATGGGGCAGACCGGGTCGGGGATGGAGTATGGGCTGGGTATCTGGGTTTCAATTTCAAAGGGGAAGAAAAATTGTGACTTTAAATTGATTTGGCCCAAATATGACTTAACACTCTTTTATTTTGCCTTTTTTTTCTTAAACTAATAAAACTAAAAATTCCAAAAATCCTAAATTAACTTATAGGACTAGATTAATTTATAAAAGTACTAACTAACTTTTAATAACAATTAACACACACAATCAAATAAAATCACATAACTTGGACATGAAATGCTAAAAATGCAAAAATACATTATTTTGTAGTTTTTTTTCTCTTAAAAATAAAACATGGTTCAAATAATTCCTAAGTGCACAATTAAATCTTAAATGTACATGCAACATATATTTTTGTATTTTTAATTAATTAAAACAAACTAAACATTAGACAAAAATAATTATCCGAAATGTCACGTAAAGTTCTCAAAATTATACCCAAAGGCAATTTGTTTTATTTTTCGATTTCTTTGGGAGTAGTTTTCATGAAGCAGAAATCATGTGCTCACAGCTGCCCCTCTTTGGCCAAAAACACAAAAAGTTTTCG